>NC_055692.1:37232322-37382322 GCF_017639745.1 Melanotaenia boesemani | reverse complement strand
TCAATACATGAACACAGCACAGAAGGGCATTGGTAAAAATACCAGAGGAGCAAAACACCAGCTGCTGGTAGATAGAACAGTCGCTCGGGACTGCAGAACCAGGAATACCAATCTGTGCACTGCCTGGATTGATTACAAGAAAGCCTGTGACTCAATGCCACACACATGGATCATGGAATGCTTGGAGATGTATAACACCAACGGGACTCTAAGAGCCTTCATTGCAAACTCAATGCAGCAGTGGAAGACCACCCTTGAGGCCAACTGCAAGCCAATTGCACAAGTGTCCATCAAATGTGGCATTTACCAAGGAGATGTCCTGTCCCCTGTGCTGTTCTGCATAGGTCTGAACCCCCTCAGCCAAATAATCACCAAGACTGGCTATGGATACCGACTGAGGAATGGGTCCACCATCAGTCACCTCCTCTACATGGATGACATCAAGCTGTACGCCAAGAGCGAGCGAGACATTGACTCACAACCAGGATCTACAACAATGACATCGGAATGTCATTCCGACTTGAGAAGTGTGGGCGGATGGTGACAAAGAGAGGGAGGGTAGTCCATACAGAAGGGGTCTCACTCCCAGACGGCAGAATAGCAGACATTGAGGACAGCTACAAGTACCTTGGAATCCCACAAGCAAATGGCAACCTCGAACAGGACACAAGAAAAGCAGCCACAGCCAAATATCTCCAACATATAAGGCAAGTCCTAAGGAGTCAGCGGCAAGAACAAGGTCCGGGCAATTAACAGCTATGCCCTGCCGGTCATCAGATACCCTGCGGAAATAATAAGCTGGCCAAAGGAAGAGATTCAGACCACAGATGTGAAAACACAAAAGCTCCTGACCATGCATGGAGGGTTCCACCCCAAATCCAGCAACCTGAGACTGTACACTAAGCGCAAGGAAGGAGACAGAGGACTAGTGAGTGTCAGAACCACCATCCAGGATGAAACATCCAACATCCTTGAATACATCAGGAAGATGGCCTCCATGGACAAAGTGCTCAGTGAATGTCTCAGGCAGTGGAAAACAGATCATGTGGTGATGGAGGAACCATCATGGGAGGAAAAGCCCCTCCATGGGTTGTACCACCGACAGATAACTGAAGTGGCTGATATGGAGAAATCCTACCAATGGCTAGAAAGGGCTGGACTGAAAGACAGCACAGAGGCACTGATCATGGCTGCACAGGAGCACCAGAGCAATAGAGGCCCAGATCTACCAAACAAGACAAGACCCCAGGTGCAAAGAGGCCCGAGACAATCCAGCACATAACTGCAGGGTGTAAGATGCTGGCAGGGAAAGCTTACAAGGAGCGTCATAACCAAGTGGCTAGTCTAGTGTACAGGAACATCTGTGTGGAATACAGACTGGAAGCCCCGAGGTCAAGGTGGGAAACACCTCCGAAGGTGGTAGAGAATAACCGAGCTAAGATCCTGTGGGACTTCCAGATCCAGACCAACAAAATGGTAATGGCAAACCAGCCGGACATTGTGGTGATGGACAAACAGCAGAGGAAAGCCGTTGTGGTTGACATCGCAATACCAAGCCATTGCAACATCAGGAAAAAGGAACATGAGAAACTGGAGAAATACCAAGGCCTGAAAGAAGAACTTGAGAAGGCCTGGAAAGTGAAGGCAACGGTGGTGACCACGGAGAATGATTCACATGATTCATAATATTTAATAACGTTTGTCTTAAATTTGTTTTTAAACCCTATTAAAGTTGTACATTCTTTTAGTTCCTGGTCTAAGTTGCTCCATATATCAACCCTGACAAAAGAAACAACGTTGTTTAATTTTTGTTCTTGCTTTTGGTTTTCTAAACATATTGTATCCTCTAAGATCATACATGCTATCCCTGATCGAAAACAAGCCCTGGCAACAAATTATTCTTTACTCTATACATAAATTTAACAGTTTTAACGTCAACCAAATCTTTAAACTTTAATGTTTTTAATTGGACAACTTTGCTCTAATATGATCAATATGTAGTTTCCAGCATCACTTTTTTACATCGTTCACTCTTTCCATTTCTTTATTATTTTCAATTTTCTGTTCACATTAACAGCACAATTCGTGAATATGATCATTTTGGTTTTCTTTAAATTCAAAGTTAATTTGTTTGAATCAAACCAACATTTTAGTTTGTTTAGTTCATTTTCAATTGTGTCCATTAGTTTTTTTTTAATCGTTGCCAGAACTAAGGATATTAGTATCATCTGCAAATAATATGAAGTACAATGTTTTTGATACTAAACATATATCATTAATAAAAAGAATAAATAACAAAGGACCCAACACTGACCTCTGCTGGAGACCAATGGTCATTGTCAGTAAATGTGGACAAACTGGGATCTATTCTAAGTAGCTCTTAATCCAAGAGAAAGCCACACCCCTGAATCCATATCTACACATTTTTAAATTAATAATTCGTGGTTAACTGTATGGAAAGCTTTAGTTAGATCTAAGAACACCCTACAGGATATTATTTATCATCAGTTGCATTAGATAATTTTTCCACTAGGTCAGCAAGTACACGAGCAGTAGTCCTATCAGGTCTGAACCCATGTTGTTGTTCACAGAGAATATCATGTTTTTCAATAAAATCATAAAATCTATTATGAAATATTTTTCCAGTATTTTTGAAAATTGCAATAACAGGGAAATCTGTGTGTAATTAGAGTCGTCATGTTTGTCCAAAGCTTTAGAAATAGGGATAACCTTGGCAATCTTCATTGGCAATGAAGGGTTTTTGGTCTTCAGGTGTGCTTCATGGCTGGATGCTGCTGGAGATGTTGATAGGGCTGCAGTTGGCGCTGATGGATTTTCTGGCTCTAACTTTGCCCTGTTTGACTTTGTTTTCAGCAACATCGCTGCTATGCTTCATATAATTAATCCAGCCTGTCAGGATTTTCAAGGTGATAAATAATTGACGAGTGATATCAGGATGTGCCAGAAGGCACGAGGGTGACCTGTTTTATTTATTTATTATTACAATGAATTTAAACTAAATACTAGATTTAAAATTCCAGTGATAAACTTACTCATATTTATGAAGCTCTGCCTTTTGGAAGTCAGTTGGTTTTAAAAACATTAATGTTTTGATGCTGATGACCTTTAAGTTAAATCTGCTTTTTCATTTGAATTTGGTGACAGGAACAAAAGTGGGAAAATGAAAAAAAAAAATAAATAAATAAAAATAATAAAATAATAACAAATCTGGAAGCTTGTGGAAGGAAAGGGTACAAACTTGTTAAAAATGAATTTGGAACACAGTGTCCGTCATTAGAATTTCTTCCGAATTTAAGTATTAATAACTAATTAGTGTCGGTCTCAGTAATCAGAGCAGCCCGCTTTCTGATGCTGCGCTGCATGCTGGGAGACGTAGTTTGGCTCACGGCGCCATTCTAAAGCCCGTAAGCTTCACCAGCTAATCACAGCAGTGCAGTCATCATGTCGACCAATCACAATGCCCCAACTACATTTCTGACCAATAACAGCGCTTCACAGTCTTTAGAAACTAATCATAGCCCCACTTATAACTCACAGCCAATCACAGAGCCTCTCCCACCTGGGAAGCCAATCCCGTGACAACAACATGCATGATGCTTCTTGGCACTGCGCGTGCGTACACGATGGACAGCTGATAACTCATCTATTATGCTACTTGGCTAAATAAAAAAATCTTGAAGAGAAGTGACGGGAACTGCTGCGGGACAACCGGAGGAGCGAAACCCAAAGTAAACACGTCACTCTTGACCGTAGCGGTGCGGTTGGCGGGTAAACGGAGTGGATGGTTTGTCCTGCTGTGTGCAGAGTCGCTGTGTGTCGAAGACTGCTAGGCGCTCGGCGCCTTCAGACAAAGCTCAGCTAACATGCTAACATGTCGTTAGCGAGCCGAGTAGCGAGTGGCAACATCTGCAAATATCGGATTTCTGATCGATTTTATCCGTTCATCATCACTTTCATAAACGACTGAGTCACACGGTGTCCCCTGCCACGCACATTCATACACCCAAACACCCGCTATATCAGCCAGTGATCACATTTTACGTCCTCGGTAAGTAGCCTAGTTCGGCCAGCTAGCCATGTAGTAGCTGTTTAGCACTGGCTTGCCCGCCATCTTTTAAAGCTCGGTGGATGGATGTTTGGTCGGTGTGCGGAGCGCTCGCAGCGAAGCGGCGGCTGCGGTCATAGCGGTACATCACCAGCTCCGCAACTGGAGCTCCCGATGGAACCACGATGTGGCTGGATGCGTGTCGTTTTTATTGGTTGTTAGCGGTTAGCTCTACCGTTAGCAGCTGAACGGCTGCAGCGTGCAGCCAGCCGCCGGGGTCACATCTGTGAATCCCCGCTGTACGCGCGCTGACCGGGTCCGCTCCCTACGGTGGAGGTGTGGGTAAACCTGGCAGGCAGGTACGAGGGAGTTTTTTTGTATCTGTAGAGCCGATTGGTGGGGTTTCAAGCAATTTATGGTGCCGGTGCTGAGCGCGGCCAGTCGGATCCGGATCGACTAGCAGATCAGAGAAGAGCTGGATGCGTGTAGCTGGTACTGATGGGAGCTGTGTCCACTGAAAGAAGCAGGAATGAATCTGCTGGTGAATGTGAGCATCTGCAGCTGAAACGCAACATGACATCCAGCTCTTCAGACTGAGATTGTTTTAGTAGATCAACAGTTAACTAATGAATTATTATGGTCATTAACAGGTTAACATGAAAGTTTACACTTATTATTTAACGCACGCAAACACTGAAAAACTAAAAACAGGTCTATGCTTAAATTTTATTTACATCTGAATTGAGATGTTTGAGCATCAGCCAGGACCTGCTGATTAATTGTCAGTGTTTGCTCTTCTATCAAAGTAAGTTTTTTGTCAGTTTGCTCCTCTGCAGCATTCAGGTGTGTTAACATGAATCCTTCAGGAGTGGACGTCCCAGCAGGTTCAGCCACAGATCTCCACCTCAGACCCTGCAGGCCTCAGCTAGCAGGGTAGATGTTAAAGTTCATGACAGTCCAGTTAGAAACAGACTGAACCCGTATGGCTTGTTGGGAAGGTTGCAGGTGGATAGTGTGTGGAGCAAATCTCTGATACCCTGATCCAGGAAGCCAGGACTGCAGCTTCCTGCCACTGATCATTAGGACGAAGGAGGTTTTTTAGGTTGTGGCTTTTAGCTTCTGTTCAGTAAATAATAACACACTGCAGTCGTCATGCGGTCCGAGGACCAACTGAATTTTAACACCTGGTAACTGAAAGGCCAGTAAATCACTTTTACAGATAAAGCAGGCTGTTAAATAAAACGACCTGAGAACGTCCCCATCTTCTGCTTTTAGTACAAAATTCAAGACATATCTTTGGAAACTCAGGTGCAGTGTGGTGACGTGGAGGCAAAAAGTCGATCGGCATTTTAAAGTTATTATTATGGAAGACGAAGCGCAGTCCAGGCGTGAACGTGTAAATGAGTGTGCAGAGTTTAATGAGCTGCTGCAGTTGCTGGTTGGCAGGAAACGGCCCCATGGTTGGATTTCCACCATGTGGAAAACAAGGCCGGAATCTGGAAAGCTGACAATTACCCTGGAATCTGATGTAAAACATGGAAAATGGAGGAAAAATAAAAGGAATTCCATAGAGTCCTAAGTCAGGACCTATCTGATTGGAGAAGAAGATGATCAGGACATAAATTCATTTTTCCAGATGGGGAGGGATTGTCCCCTACAGGCTTCACATAGGAAGGATGTCCACACTGTGGGGGGTGTCACCAGTGAGCTTAACTATAGGTTAACAGATTAACGCAGCTTCCATTTGTCGTCTCGTCTTCTCTTAGTCGTCATCTTGGATATCTCTGGTCTGGTCTCCAGGCTCTAAACCTGCCCACATTTCAGTCTTACTGGCTGGTCTTAGGGAGGGTCCAGCTCTGAGATGATCAGACTGGCAAGGTTTGTGTTACTAAAGCCTGATACACACAACAATTTCTTAATCTTATGAGATTTTTTATCTGGTCGAGACCTCATGTGAAGCTAAAAAAATCTGTTTTGATCATACTGTGTGTGGTGTGCTCCGATAATCTAATCACAAAACAACACACACATAAACATGCGGTCCAGAAACTGATCTATAATCTAGTCCTCTGAGCCGGACAAACGTTGAAACGTAGAAGAAGAACCATAGCAGCAACTGGCGAAAAACGAAGAAGAACCATAGCGACAACCGGGAAAAAACGAAGAAGAACCATAGCGACAACCGGGAAAAAACGAAGAAGAACCATAGCGACAACCGGGAAAAAACGAAGAAGAACCATAGCGACAACCGGGAAAAAACGAAGAAGAACCATAGCGACAACCGGCGAAAAACGAAGAACCATAGCGACAACCGGGAAAAAACGAAGAAGAACCATAGCGACAACCGGGAAAAAACGAAGAAGAACCATAGCGACAACCGGCGAAAAACGAAGAAGAACCATAGCGACAACCGGGAAAAAACGAAGAAGAACCATAGCGACAACCGGAAAACACAACACCCAGCATGGAAGGGGACACACAGGACGAGGGCATGATGGTGGTCGTGGGACTATTGTTAACAGAAAAAGCCAGAACTGGAAAAAAAATAAGACTGGAGACGGCGTGAACACGGACTTTTATTTACCTCCTTGTTTCCCAGCCAGCTACAACATCACCATCCTCTCAGTCACAATGCACAAGTCGTCGCCGTTCCTCAGAAATCGGCTCTGAAATATTGAACATGTTCAATATTCCCAATTGTCGGCTAAGACCCATTTCGGAGCAGATTATTGGGACAAATCTTAACCTCAGACCACATGATGATTGACAGGGAAATCTCACAATGATCGGGTGTTTGCCGTCCGAGGTCTGGAAGAGGAAAAATCGGGACAAAAACAGCCCAGAAATCGTTATGTGTGCCAGGCTTGAGTGAATTTCTGGATTGTTCTTAATTCTCCGTTGTACTGAATCCATGTTCGCAAGATTTCAGGTTTCCATAACAGTCTTGCTTAAATCTGATTAGCATGTGTGTGTCTTTATGACTTGGTGTTACTCACAGAGGAGTCATCCATTATTAGGGAAACTCAGGACTTTTAGGGGCTGGGATACACTCGCTGTGAACGCTAGTGCATGCTTCAACCTTTCATCTGTGTAAATACTTGCTGCAAATGGTGGAAAACGCTCAATACTGTTGGCGACCACTAGGGGCAGTACACAGCACTTGGACTCTGAATAGTGAAAAGGTCAAGCTACCGGTCACATTGTACTTCTGGGACATCCCCCCCCAAAACTCTTCTGTTGTCAGCTGTTAAGGAACGAGTGTTGGTCACTGTGCGACAGGGAAGAAAAAGCTAATAGATGCCGGTAGTCCCAGAGAAGCACTTCAGAACTATCCGCCATCTTGGTTACCGCGGACATGTTGTATTCATGCTCTTGTTTGCATGAGCGCCTCTAGTGTTCAAGCCAATATTGCACCTCACGCGCGACACGTTACCTCAGGTCAATGCGAGCATCCTACGTGCCAAATGAACGCTATGAGCAGATGGCGGCCATAATACGTACGCGGAAGCAAGAAGCACATACCACCCTTACACAGCTCTGTCAGTATCCTCCACAGGTGTACCTGTAGCTCGGTGCACTCCCTGCACACCTTTTTCATTCCTGCAGCTGCCATATCTGGGTGTTTCTAGACGGATCCATCATCACTTTTAGGGACTTGACCAGATCAGCCAGTTCTAAATATATTTGCGTTGATCTGTCCGCACCATAACTAAAGGGTTTGGATGGATTTTGATTAAATTTTCAGGAAATCTCAGAAATGGAATAAAAGGCAGAAGTGATCAGATTTTGGGGGTGATACTGAGCACCACCTGGATCCAGGATTTTTTTAAAGAAATGTTCCTATTGGGGGGGAGGACAGTTTTGCCATTAGAGCTTCTAACTGAAAAAAAATGTCCAAATAGAACGTGAATGACTTGCTGTCCTCTGAGTGATTCTAGTTTAGTACTGAACCCCTTCTCTAACTCGGTTATGACTCTAGAATTACTCTCAACACCAAAGTACAGTTCAGTAATAACTGGCCTGAAATATTTGCTTTACCAACGTGTTGCCCCAGTTATGGATCTGGTTCCACGTGTTAGTAATCGGTGGCCAGGACCACGGGATGCCATGTCTGTGTCAGATGGGCTTGCTGACGCCTGGTGGTTTGCTCTTCACTTAAAGGCACCGCTGAATCAGCTGTAGAAGCAGCTGGTGACTCAGACTTGATGGTAGACCGCTGGACACTAAACCGCTTGATCTCACCACCATAACGACAGTTCCCTGAGGATGGCGTTAACGTTGAAGAGAACTAGGTGTAAATGACTCGACATTGATTCTGACTGGGCTGTTGCGAGTGGAACTGCATTGATTCAGGACATTAGCCATGATACCTAGATGTGTTAGTGAGCGCTGCCTCATGGATCCCACTCATCAACATACCTGAACTGATCACTGATTGGTTCTTTCATGTCAAAGTGGGTGGAGCTAATGCTGCCTGTGTGTGTTGCAGGTTGTGCAATGGGAGTTTGTCTCTTCTGGGGAAACGTGGATCTAAGGCATCAGTACCTGCAGACCCTGAACTAACACACACCTGTGTGCCCTCACACACACCCACCCAGAAGGAGTGTTTGTATTTTCTCACCTTCGAGTCAGACGCCGCTGTCTCACAGTGCGCTGCTGTGTTGCTGTCGTCCACCATGTCGGACGCCCCTGAGGCTGCTCCCGCCAGCCCCCCTTCCATCACCAACCCGCCCCCCCCTGAGGTCACCAACCCCAACAAACCTGGCAGGTAAGAAGCACCTGAGGCTGCACTGCATGTGTAGGAGGAGCCTGACCGGTGTGTGTGTGTGTGTGTTAAAGTGTGTGTTTGTGTTTCAGAAAGACCAACCAGCTGCAGTACATGCAGAATGTGGTGGTGAAGACTCTGTGGAAGCATCAGTTCGCCTGGCCCTTCTACCAGCCCGTGGACGCCATCAAGCTGTGTCTGTGGGTACGTCAGCTTCGACCAGTGTTCAGCAACCATGACCGTGTTTAGGCTGGTCTGCAGAACAGCTCCATATCAGGGCTCTTCTAGCTCCAGGAAGGGCAGTTCCAGCATCTAGGCCACATCAGCTCAGGTCCTGTTTATTCCACCCATATGTCTACAGCTAAACTCTGCAGGTAGCAGAACGGGCTTGCTCCCAACATGGCACTAGTAATGAGGAACTGGTTCAGTTTTACCACCTCAGACTCTGAACAGGTAACCACACCTTGCAGAATTCCTTTAAACCAGCGTTTGTTTGAGCCAGTTCACTGAACCCGGTCACTAAGCCTGGTCACTGAACCCGGTCACTGAGCCGGTTCACTGAACCCGGTCACTGAACCCGGTCACTAAGCCTGGTCACTGAACCCGGTCACTGAGCCGGTTCACTTAGCCGGTTCACTGAGCCCACTCACTGAACCCGGTCACTGAACCCGGTCACTGAGCCAACAAAAATCATAACATAACTGAATAATTACCTCTCTCCTTAACCGCAGTCGCTCTTTCTGCGCGTGATAATCTTATGTTCATAGACAGCCATGAACAGATGACTGGTCCATCTGTGAGGGTCGAGGCCAGTTTGGAAGGACCAGAGCAGGACAGTAAACTCCATGTTAATCTGTGCCCGATGCCTCCCCCTTCCTTCTCCTCAAGGTGGCGTATTCAGTTGCGTTTTAGATGACGTAATGATGCTACAGTGGCCGACAGAAAACACGCTGCAAATACAGAAACTTGCTGCTTAAACAAAAACAACTGCAAGAAGAAAACGCTGCAAAGTCACTGACACAACAGAAGTCTCCAGGTTTCTAGGGCCCGCGATACGTTTCCACCCAGGAGACAGACAACGGTGAGAACAGAACTGGTGGGAAGTTTGAGCAGAGCGCAGGGAGAGATACTACTTTACCAAAAGTTTCTACTATGCTTACGTCAGTAACTTTAAACATATAATCTTTTTCTAATATTGTACAAGATTGAGGCCAAATGTATGACAAAAAGGCAGATAAAAATACATACCTTGATGTAGTTTGTCAGTGAATTTGCAGCGTTTTCTTCTTGCAGTTTTCATTTATGCAGTGCGTTCCTGTATTTGCAGTGCGTTTCTGTATTTGCGGCGTGTTCTTGTATTTGCTGCGTGTTCTTCTATTTGCGGCGTGTTCCTGTATTTGCGGCGTGTTCTTCTATTTGTGGCGCGTTCCTGTATTTGCGGCGTGTTTCTGTATTTGCGGTGTGTTCCTGTATTTGCGGCGTGTTCTTCTATTTGTGGCGCGTTCCTGTATTTGCGGCGTGATCCTGTATTTGTGGCGTGTTCCAGTATTTGCGGCGTGTTCCTGTATTTGCGGCGTGATCCTGTATTTGCGGCGTGTTCTTGTATTTGCGGCGTGTTCTTGTATTTGCGGCGTGTTCTTGTATTTGCGGCGTGTTCTTGTATTTGCGGCGTGTTCTTGTATTTGTGGCGTGTTCCTGTGTTTGCGGCGTGATCCTGTATTTGCGGCGTGTTCTTGTATTTGCGGCGTGTTCTTGTATTTGTGGCGTATTCTTCTATTTGCAGCGTGTTTCTGTTTTTGCTGCGTGTTCCTGTATTTGCACCGTGTTTCTGTATTTGCGGCGTGTTCTTGTATTTGCGGCGTGTTTCTGTGTTTGCGGCGTGTTCTTGTATTTGCGGCGTGTTTCTGTTTTTGCGGCGTGTTCTTGTATTTGCAGCGTGTTCTTATATTTGCGGCGTGTTCTTATATTTGCAGCGTGTTTCTGTATTTGCGGCGTGTTTCTGTATTTGCGGCATGTGTCTTTTTTTGCGGCGTGTTCTTGTATTTGCGGCGTGTTCTTGTATTTGCGGCATGTTTCTGTTTTTGCGGCGTGTTCTTGTATTTGCAGCGTGTTCTTATATTTGCGGCGTGTTCTTATATTTGCAGCGTGTTTCTGTTTTTGTGGCGTGTTCTTGTATTTGCAGCGTGTTCTTGTATTTGCGGCGTGTTCCTGTATTTGCGGCGTGTTCTTGTATTTGCGGCGTGTTCCTGTATTTGCGGCGTGTTTCTGTATTTGCAGCGTGTTTCTGTTTTTGCGGCGTGTTCTTGTATTTGAAGCGTGTTCTTGTATTTGCGGCGTGTTCTTGTATTTGCGGCGTGTTCTTGTATTTGCGGCGTGTTCTTGTATTTGCGGCATGTTTCTGTATTTGCGGCGTGTTTCTGTATTTGTGGCGTGTTTCTGTATTTGCGGCGTGTTCTTGTATTTGCGGCATGTTTATGTTTTTGCGGCGTGTTCTTGTATTTGCGGCGTGTTTCTGTATTTGCAGCGTGTTTCTGTTTTTGCGGCGTGTTCTTGTATTTGAAGCGTGTTCTTGTATTTGCGGCGTGTTCTTGTATTTGCGGCGTGTTCTTGTATTTGCAGCATGTTCTTGTATTTGCGGCATGTTTCTGTATTTGCGGCGTGTTTCTGTATTTGTGGCGTGTTTCTGTATTTGCGGCGTGTTCTTGTATTTGCGGCATGTTTATGTTTTTGCGGCGTGTTCTTGTATTTGCGGCGTGTTTCTGTATTTGCAGCGTGTTTCTGTTTTTGCGGCGTGTTCTTGTATTTGAAGCGTGTTCTTGTATTTGCGGCGTGTTCTTGTATTTGCGGCGTGTTCTTGTATTTGCAGCATGTTCTTGTATTTGCGGCATGTTTCTGTATTTGCGGCGTGTTTCTGTATTTGTGGCGTGTTTCTGTATTTGCGGCGTGTTCTTGTATTTGCGGCATGTTTATGTTTTTGCGGCGTGTTCTTGTATTTGCGGCGTGTTTCTGTATTTGCAGCGTGTTTCTGTTTTTGCGGCATGTTTATGTTTTTGCGGCGTGTTCTTGTATTTGCGGCGTGTTTCTGTATTTGCAGCGTGTTTCTGTTTTTGCGGCGTGTTCTTGTATTTGCAGCGTGTTCTTGTATTTGCGGCGTGTTTCTGTATTTGCAGCGTGTTTCTGTTTTTGCGGCGTGTTCTTGTATTTGCAGCGTGTTCTTGTATTTGCGGCGTGTTTCTGTATTTGCAGCGTGTTTCTGTTTTTGCGGCGTGTTCTTGTATTTTAAGCGTGTTCCTGTATTTGTGGCGTGTTCCTATATTTGCAGCGTGTTCCAGTATTTGCACCGTGTTTCTGCATTTGTGCCGTATTCTTGTATTTGCGGCATGTTTCTGTATTTGCGGCGTGTTTCTGTATTTGTGGCGTGTTTCTGTATTTGCGGCGTGTTCTTGTATTTGCGGCGTGTTCTTGTATTTGCGGCATGTTTCTGTTTTTGCGGCGTGTTCTTGTATTTGCGGCGTGTTTCTGTATTTGCAGCGTGTTTCTGTATTTGCGGCGTGTTATTGTATTTGTGGCGTGTTCCTGTATTTGTGGCGTGTTTCTATATTTGCTGCGTGTTCCAGTATTTGCACCGTGTTTCTGTATTTGTGCCGTATTCTTGTATTTGCGGCATGTTTCTGTATTTGCGGCGTGTTTCTGTATTTGCACCGTGTTTCTGTATTTGTGGCGTGTTTCTGTATTTGCGGCGTGTTCTTGTATTTGCGGCGTGTTCTTGTATTTGCGGCATGTTTCTGTTTTTGCGGCGTGTTCTTGTATTTGCGGCGTGTTTCTGTATTTGCAGCGTGTTTCTGTATTTGCGGCGTGTTCTTGTATTTGTGGCGTGTTCCTGTATTTGTGGCGTGTTCCTATATTTGCAGCGTGTTCCAGTATTTGCACCGTGTTTCTGTATTTGTGCCGTATTCTTGTATTTGCGGCATGTTTCTGTATTTGCGGCGTGTTTCTGTATTTGCGGCGTGTTTCTGTATTTGCGGCGTGTTTCTGTATTTGCGGCGTGTTTCTGTATTTGTGGCGTGTTTCTGTATTTGCGGCGTGTTCTTGTATTTGCGGCGTGTTCTTGTATTTGCGGCATGTTTCTGTTTTTGCGGCGTGTTCTTGTATTTGCGGCGTGTTTCTGTATTTGCAGCGTGTTTCTGTATTTGCGGCGTGTTCTTGTATTTGTGGCGTGTTCCTGTATTTGTGGCGTGTTCCTATATTTGCAGCGTGTTCCAGTATTTGCACCGTGTTTCTGTATTTGTGCCGTATTCTTGTATTTGCGGCATGTTTCTGTATTTGCGGCGTGTTTCTGTATTTGCGGCGTGTTTCTGTATTTGTGGCGTGTTTCTGTATTTGCGGCGTGTTCTTGTATTTGCGGCGTGTTCTTGTATTTGCGGCATGTTTCTGTTTTTGCGGCGTGTTCTTGTATTTGCGGCGTGTTTCTGTTTTTGCGGCGTGTTCTTGTATTTGCGGCATGTTTCTGTTCTTGCGGCGTGTTCTTGTATTTGCAGCGTGTTTCTGTTTTTGCGGCGTGTTCTTGTATTTGCGGCGTGTGCTTGTATTTGCAGCGTGTTCTTGTATTTGCGGCGTGTTTCTGTATTTGCAGCGTGTTTCTGTATTTGCGGCGTGTTTCTGTATTTGCAGCGTGTTTCTGTTTTTGCGGCGTGTTCTTGTATTTTAAGCGTGTTCTTGTATTTGCGGCGTGTGCTTGTATTTGCAGCGTGTTCTTATATTTGTGGCGTGTTTCTGTATTTGCAGCATGTTTCTGTATTTGCAGCGTGTTCTTGTATTTGCGGCGTGTGCTTGTATTTGCAGCGTGTTTGTTTATTTGCGGCGTGTTCTCGTATTTGCTTCGTGTTTCTTTATTTGCGGCGTGTTCTCGTATTTGCTTCATGTTTCTGTTTTTGCGGCGTGTTTCTGTTTTTGCGGCGTGTTCTTGTATTTGCAGCGTGTTCCTGTATTTGCGGCGTGTTTCTGTATTTGCAGCGTGTTTCTGTTTTTGCGGCGTGTTCTTGTATTTGCAGCGTGTTCTTGTATTTGCGGCGTGTTTCTGTATTTGCAGCGTGTTTCTGTTTTTGCGGCGTGTTCTTGTATTTGAAGCGTGTTCTTGTATTTGCGGCGTGTTCTTGTATTTGAAGCGTGTTTCTTTATTTGCGGCGTGTTCTCGTATTTGCAGCGTGTTTCTTTATTTGCGGCGTGTTCTCGTATTTGCAGCGTGTTCTTGTATTTGCGGCGTGTTCTTGTATTTGCAGCGTGTTCTTGTATTTGCAGCGTGTTTCTTTATTTGCGGCGTGTTCTCGTATTTGCAGCGTGTTCTTGTATTTGCGGCGTGTTCTTGTATTTGCAGCGTGTTCTTGTATTTGCGGCGTGTTCTTGTATTTGCAGCGTGTTCTTGTATTTGCAGCGTGTTTCTTTATTTGCGGCGTGTTCTCGTATTTGCAGCGTGTTCTTGTATTTGCGGCGTGTTCTTGTATTTGCAGCGTGTTCTTGTATTTGCAGCGTGTTTCTTTATTTGCGGCATGTTCTCGTATTTGCAGCGTGTTCTTGTATTTGCAGCGTGTTTTTGTGTTTCCAGCGTGTTTCTGTATTTGCGGCGCGTTCTTATATTTGCAGCTTGTTTCTTTTTTTTTCCTTTTTTTTTTTTTAACCCTGTACTGTCCAGCATCCTAACATACAGAACGGTGGTCTGTGTGCCATATTTTGCTTGACAGATTTGCTCTACCAAGGGAGACATGTTATATACATGGCTGCCCTTGATATTTTTATTATTTTCATTGTAATCTTATTTTCTTTAGTCTTAGATGTCAGTGCCGAACCTGACAGGAAGATAGAGGAAGAGAGAGAGAAAAAAAAGAGAGAAAAGGACAGGATTAAAATGTGGAAATAACAGTTGTCTATGCTGCCCAGAACATATCACAAAAAAAACAATATAAACTACCACAGTACTACATGATACCGAAAGAAAGATAGGATGATGATGATATAAAAAATTACAATAGTCATCAAACGTACCTGCAGATGAACGTACCAACACACAAACATCAGCTACATCTAGTGAGAAGCGGATGGAGAGACGAGCACGTTTGTGAGCATGCACGTATTAACATGCATGTGTGGCCATGCAACAAGGAGGAAATGTGTACCCGCAAGGGGGGCCGCGATCACGCTGCACCCCGAAGCATCAGCGGGGGACGGGGGGAGCCCGAGGCCCCAAAGGCCAAGCAGATCCACAGAGTACCAAGCCCGGGACAGCCAAAGCAGTCAGAGCAGCGGCCCACCCGGACCAGAGCAGAGGGGCCCCCAGACCGGAACCCCCGGCGCGACGGGGCAGGCGCACTGGGCAGCCCAGGGCGATGGTGAGCAGGCCCAGCGGGCGCCGGGTGCTGCGGTGCGGGCCGCACGGAGGGCAGGCACCCCACAGGCCCAAGGGCCACCCTTTCCCCCCAGCAAAGCCCCACCCAGGAACCCGACGGGGCCCGACCGTCCCAGGCAAAACCACCGTGGGCCACGCCTACCCAACACCAAGGCTAGGCACCCCAGAGACAAGAACATGTCCGCAGGTCCCCCTCCCAAAAAAAAAAAAAAAACCCTCTTTACCCCAACCCTTACCCATTCATCCATCCCCCACCCCCCACCCCCACGCCCCCACCAGGGGTAGCCCAGGAAGTCTAGGGCCTGGTGGGCCCCAGACCCGACCCTCTCCACATACACACACCCACACAACCACATACATTCTCCCTGGGGTCTCACCAGCCCCCCGATGCGGCACCGAGGGCAGCCCCCAGGGCAGATGGCGCCCAGTAGCACCCCGCACAGGACTCCAGGCAGGCACCGAACCTCCACCCCCCGCAGCCCCGAGTGCATCCCGGGACACGAGGGCGTAGGAAGACCCCCGCCCCCCTGCCCCCCAGCCTGAGTTGTGTGTGCATGAGTATGGGCTATTTATAATGCAATTAAAAACTGGAAGGAGCCAGTGTTCTTGTATTTGCGGCGTGTTCTTGTATTTGCGGCGTGTTCTTGTATTTGCGGCGTGTTCTTGTGTTTGCGGCGTGTTCTTGTATTTGCGGCGTGTTCTTGTATTTGCAGCGTGTTCTTGTATTTGCAGCGTGTTCTTGTATTTGCGGCGTGTTCTTGTATTTGCAGCGTGTTCTTGTATTTGCAGCGTGTTCTTGTATTTGCGGCGTGTTCTTGTATTTGCGGCGTGTTCTTGTATTTGCGGCGTGTTCTTGTATTTGCGGCGTGTTTCTGCATTTGCAGCGTGTTTCTGTATTTGCAGCGTGTTTCTGTATTTGCGGCGTGTTTCTGTATTTGCAGCGTGTTTCTGTATTTGCGGCGTGTTTCTGTATTTGCGGCGTGTTTCTGTATTTGGAGCGTGTTTCTGTATTTGCGGCGTGTTCTTGTATTTGCGGCGTGTTCTTGTATTTGCGGCGTGTTCTTGTATTTGCTGCGTGTTCTTGTGTTTGCGGCGTGTTCTTGTATTTGCGGCGTGTTCTTGTATTTGCAGCGTGTTTCTGTATTTGCAGCGTGTTCTTGTGTTTGCGGCGTGTTCTTGTATTTGCGGCGTGTTCTTGTATTTGCGGCGTGTTCTTGTAATTGCTGCGTGTTTCTGTATTTGCAGCGTGTTCTTGTATTTGCGGCGTGTTCTTGTATTTGCAGCGTGTTCTTGTATTTGCAGCGTGTTTCTGTATTTGCAGCGTGTTCTTGTATTTGCAGCGTGTTTCTGTATTTGCAGCGTGTTCTTGTATTTGCGGCGTGTTCTTGTATTTGCGGCGTGTTCTTGTATTTGCGGCGTGTTCTTGTATTTGCGGCATGTTTCTGTATTTGCGGCGTGTTCTTGTATTTGCTGCGTGTTCTTGTGTTTGCGGCGTGTTCTTGTATTTGCGGCGTGTTCTTGTATTTGCAGCATGTTTCTGTATTTGCGGCGTGTTCTTGTATTTGCGGCGTGTTCTTGTATTTGCTGCGTGTTCTTGTGTTTGCGGCGTGTTCTTGTATTTGCGGCGTGTTCTTGTAATTGCTGCGTGTTTCTGTATTTGCGGCGTGTTCTTGTATTTGCGGCGTGTTCTTGTATTTGCAGCGTGTTCTTGTATTTGCAGCATGTTTCTGTATTTGCGGCGTGTTCTTGTATTTGCAGCGTGTTCTTGTATTTGCAGCGTGTTTCTGTATTTGCAGCGTGTTCTTGTGTTTGCGGCGTGTTCTTGTATTTGCGGCGTGTTCTTGTAATTGCTGCGTGTTTCTGTATTTGCAGCGTGTTCTTGTATTTGCGGCGTGTTCTTGTGTTTGCAGCGTGTTCTTGTATTTGCAGCGTGTTTCTGTATTTGCAGCGTGTTCTTGTATTTGCGGCGTGTTCTTGTATTTGCGGCGTGTTCTTGTATTTGCGGCGTGTTCTTGTATTTGCGGCGTGTTCTTGTATTTGCGGCGTGTTCTTGTGTTTGCAGCGTGTTCTTGTATTTGCAGCGTGTTTCTGTATTTGCAGCGTGTTCTTGTATTTGCGGCGTGTTCTTGTATTTGCGGCGTGTTCTTGTATTTGCAGCGTGTTCTTGTATTTGCGGCGTGTTCTTGTATTTGCGGCGTGTTCTTGTATTTGCAGCGTGTTCTTGTATTTGCGGCGTGTTCTTGTATTTGCGGCGTGTTCTTGTATTTGCGGCGTGTTCTTGTATTTGCGGCGTGTTCTTGTATTTGCGGCATGTTCTTGTATTTGCGGCGTGTTCTTGTATTTGCAGCGTGTTCTTGTATTTGCAGCGTGTTCTTGTATTTGCGGCATGTTCTTGTATTTGCAGCGTGTTCTTGTATTTGCAGCGTGTTCTTGTATTTGCAGCGTGTTTCCGTATTTGCGCCGTGTTTCTGTATTTGCATGAAATAAGACGTATGAAAATTCCAGGTTGGATTTTAATCCGTTCAGGCTCAGGTTCTCTAACCCTTGCATGAGTCGCTGCTGTTAACAGTGCGGTGACCAACCTAGCTTTATGTTGAACTAGCTTCACACTTGTTTCCAGGACTACCACAAGGTGATCAAGAACCCAATGGACATGGGAACCATCAAGAAACGCCTGGAGAACAATTATTACTGGAGCGCCAGCGAGGCCATGCAGGACTTCAACACCATGTTCACCAACTGTTACATCTACAACAAGGTACGCACATACTGCTGCAACGTGCACGCTCACAAGTCACTTCCAGTTGTAATGAGTTATCTGCCGTCTTCTCTAAACCAGCACTGCAGTTTATAGCTTTTCCTTTACTTAATGTAAAGAGGAGGGATGTTCCACTCCGATCTCTAGGGTTTAGGTATCTGCCGATACAGAGTACTGATCCGATACCTGTTATTTTATTAAGAGGTTTATTAAATTCTTATTTTAAGTAAATTATGTTTAATTATAGACTTTCATATTCAATATTTTTGGCATTGTCATATAATGGCCTAGCATAGGTTACACTATAAAACATCAATTAATACATGAAAACAATGATTGCCGTAGAATTTTTAAATAAACTCAAACCAAAGAATTTAAAAAAAAATGTCCTGGAATTTGCCTTAGTGAAGGTTTTCTACGTAGGACAGAAGCTGCTCATCCAGGGCAATCTGTTTGGTTCTGGCTTTCTGGATTTCTCATGTTTTTAAAAGCAGTTTCCATTGTTTATTGTTGCTGTGGTTGTGCTTTTCCTTGAGGAAACAAGCTCCTCTAGCGTTTTATCGTGATGGCAACCCAGATGCTTTATAAGGTTGCTGCTGTTAAACATTTGGAGACGTCAGCTCACCGTATGAAGCATGTTGCTGTTCTGCTAGTGAAATCTTCTAACGACTAATAACATAACGCTAATGCTGTTAGCACTACAGTAACTTTCATGCAGCTGTTTCTCCAGATGGTGGGGGAGGATGCTGGTCAGGCCTGGCAGACCCAAGCTTGTTGTAAGGGTCTGCTGGGAACGTCTGGCAGAAGTCCCCTGTCAGAAAGAGTTTTAACTCCCATCTCCGGCAGAGCTTCAACCATGTCCCGGGTGAGGCGGGGGACATTGAGTCCAAGTGGGCTGTGTTCCGTGCCTCTACAGTGTGTGCAGAATTATTAGGCAAGTTGTATTTTTGAGGATTAATTTTATTATAGAACAACAACTATGTTCGCAATGAACACAAAAGACTCATAAATATCAAAGCTGAATATTTTTGGAAGTTGGAGTGGGGCTTTTTTAGTTTTAGTATCTTAGGAGGATATCTGTGTGTGTAGGTGACTATTACTGTGCATAATTATTAGGCAACTTAACAAAAACCAAATATATACCCATTTCACTTATTTATTTTCACCAGGGAAACCAATATAACAACTCAAAATTTACAAATATACATTTCTGGCATTCAAAAACAAAACAAAAACAAATCAGTGACCAGTATAACCACCTTTCTTTGCGAGGACACTCAAAAGCCTGCCATCCATAGATTCTGTCAGTGTCTTGATCTGTTCACGATCAACATTGCGTGCAGTAGCAACCACAGCCTCCCAGACCCTGTTCAGAGAGGTGTACTGTTTTCCCTCCCTGTAGATCTCACATTTGATGAGGGACCACAGGTTCTCTATGGGGTTAAGATCAGGTGAACAAGGAGGCCATGTCATTATTTTTTCTTCTTTTAGACCTTTTCTGGCCAGCCACGCAGTGGAGTACTTGGATGCGTGTGATGGAGCATTGTCCTGCATGAAAATCATGTTTTTCTTGAACGATGCTGACTTCTTCCTGTACCACTGCTTGAAGAAGGTGTCTTCCAGAAACTGGCAGTAGGACTGGGAGTTGAGCTTGACTCCATCCTCAACCCGAAAAGGTCCCACAAGCTCATCTGGCCCATCAAGACTCACTCTCATTTCATCAGTCCATAAAACCTTAGAAAAATCAGTCTTATGATATTTCTTGGCCCAGTCTTGACGTTTTATCTTGTGTGTCTTGTTCAGTGGTGGTCGTTTTTCAGCCTTCCTTACCTTGGCCTTGTCCCTGAGTATTGCACACCTTGTGCTTCTTGGCACTCCAGTGATGTTGCAGCTCTGAAATATGGCTAAACTGGTGGCCAATGGCATCTTGGCAGCTTCACGCTTGATTTTCCTCAGTTCATGGGCAGTTATTTTGCGCCTTGTTTTTTAACACGCTCCTTGCGACCCTGTTGACTATTTTGAATGAAACGCTTGATTGTTCGATGATCACGCCTCAAAAGCTTGGCAATTTTAAGAGTGCTGCATCCCTCTGCAAGACATCTCACTATTTTTGACTTTTCGGAGTCCGTCAAATCTCTCTTCGGACCCATTTTGCCAAAGGAATGGAAGTTGCCTAATAATTATGCACACCTGATATAGGGTGTTAATGTCATTAGACCACACCCCTTCTCATTACAGAGCTGCACATCACCTGATATGCTTAATTGGTAGTAGGCTTTCAAAATACTCATTTGCCTAATAATTCTGCACACACTGTATTGTCGAGGCGGCCAGCTGTGGCCGTAAGGTCGTCGATGCCTGTCGTGGTGGTAACCCCCGAACTCGTTGGTGGACACCAGCAGTAAGGGATGCCGTCAAGCTGAAGAAGGAGTCCTATCGGGCATTTTTGGCCTGTGGGACTCCAGAGGCAGCTGATGGGTATCGGTAGACTAAGCGGAGCGCAGCTTTGGCGGTTGCTAAGGCAAAAACTCGGGCATTGGAAGGAGTTTGGAGAGGCCATGGAGAATGACTTCCAGACGGCTTCGAGGAGATTCTGGTCCACCATCCGGCGGCTCAGGAGGGGAAAGCAGTGCTCCGTCAACACTGTGTACAGTGGGGATGGGGGACTGCTGACCTCGACTCGGGACGTTGTGAGGCGGTGGAGGGAATACTTCGAAGACCTTCTCAATCCCACCAACACGTCTTCTGATGAGGAAGCAGAGTCTGGGTTAGCTGGTGCTGGCTCCCCTTTCTCTGGAGCTGAGCTGGTTAAAAGGCTCCTTGGTGGCAGGGCCCGGGGGATGGATGAGGTCTGCCCAGAGTTCCTTAAGGCTCTGGATGCTGTAGGGCTGTCTTGGCTGACACGCCTCTGTAGCATCGCATGGACATCGGGGACAGTTCCCCTGGACTGGCAGACTGGGGTGGTGGTCCCCCTCTTCAAAAAGGGGGACCGGAGGGTGTGCTCCAACTACGGTGGGATCACACTCCTCAGCCTCCCTGGTAAGGTCTATTCAGGGGTGCTGGAGAGGAGGGTTGCTGCACATGCGATGAGTCCGAGTCCCAGACCTGATTCCTCACCTCTGGTGCATGCTGAGGCTGAGCATACTTCATTAGCGATGTAATGATGTTTGTATGTGTACGTGCAGCCCACAGATGACATCGTTCTGATGGCTCAGGCCCTAGAGAAGATCTTCCTGCAGAAGGTGGCTCAGATGCCGCAGGAGGAGGTGGCTCTGCTGCCTCCGGCTCCCAAAGGCAAAAACAAGAGCAAGCAGCCGGCGGCGACCACAGGTGAGCCACATGCACACGCTCACGTACATGCTCATGCACACGCTGCAGGACTGACTTGACTCTGTATATATTCCTCAGTGAGTCAGCAGGCGGAGTCTTCAGCCTCCCCTCCCACCTCCTACCCCTCACCCTCCCCTTCTCAGACACCTGTTATCTCGACCACACCCACCCCTGTCCAGGCCACGCCCCCTGTCACTGCGCCACAGCCTCCGACAACCATGATGCCATCTGCGCAGCCTGTTGTCAAGGTAATGACATCGTGTGATTTGATGCTGCAGATGTTTCTGTGCAGCTGTCTGTCTTTACACCTGTTCTTGTTCCTAACAGAAGAAAGGTGTGAAGAGGAAAGCTGACACCACCACCCCCACCACGTCGGCCATCTGTGCCGGGCGAGCCGACTCCCCGTCCGCTCAGGACACCAAACCACCCAAACTTGCTTCCTCCCGCCGCGAAGCCGCCGCCCGTCCCGCTAAAACCCGGCGGGAGACGGTCGAGGAGGTAGTGGGGGGCGAGGTGGGAGGCGGGGCCCTGGGTGCAGGGGGGAGGAAGGGCGGTAAGCTGGGGGAGCAGATGAAACACTGCGACGCAATCCTGAAAGAGATGCTTTCCAAGAAGCATGCCGCCTACGCCTGGCCCTTCTACAAGCCGGTGGACGCTGAGGCGCTTGAGCTGCACGACTATCACGACATCATCAAACACCCCATGGACCTCAGCACTGTCCGGGTATGATGCCAACACGACATCACACCTTTAAAAATCACTTCCAACACCAGCAAACGTGTGGAGCTGCGTAAAACGTTTTAAGATATGTAAAACAATACAGGAAGACATCTGATCTGCAAGCACAAATTAAAAATGAATGCTGTCTCTAATTTAAACGAGGGTGTGATGGTCGAGTTAGCAGTAGTGGACACCATCTTCCTCTCCGGGATTTGAGTTACCCCCAGTTTCCACTGGGTGTGCGTGCGCCGCGTTACAGCTGTGCTGCAGCTGTTTGCAGCCGCTTTAGTCGACGGTTTGATTCCCACTGGGAGCCGCGGTGCGTCCCAGAAGCGCCTTGTTGCGGCTCTTCGCTAAACATACACACTGAGTCTATTTGTGATGGATCACTCGTCCAGAACGCGTCAAGCTCAGCAGTTCAGATAGGACCAGGCAGGAAATCAGACACGGGAACAGTGTAGAAGCTTCCAGTAATATTCAAAATAAAAGCCCTGTGTTTTTCTTCATCATCATGGACGACGAGACGTTTATTCTGGAGTGGAGAATCACAAGATTCTCTTATGGTGTGGTGATCTCTGGGCGCTCCGCACCTGACACGCTCCTGGTGTGGATTGACGCACCACATAGGTCGGAGCGAAACTGCGGCGCAGCTGGTGGAAGTGAGACATAAACTAATTCTGATTGGTTCTGTGATAAAATGTCAGACAAAAACTGGCCTGTATTTTCAGACCTGCAGTATGAACCATACTCGTAGATTTGATTTGTAGCTGTAGTAGGAGTGGGCCAACTCACTATTTAATCTGTTATCGCGGTGGGACACGTCCCAGTTACGATTCATAAATGTTCAAAATCGGTTATTTTTCAGAGTAAATAAATGACAGGAACACAGCTGCAAAGTGTGGCAGGAACATTAAAGTCTTCCAGCTGATGAAAGCCCCAAAATCTACTTCTAAAAAATTAGATTATAACATTAAATCAATAAAAAGGAAACTGGATCCAGAACTGTGATCGTGTGAAGACTCTAGTCCTGCGTATGAACCCAGGTCTCGGTCTAGTCCTGTGTATGAACCCAGGTCTCGGTCTAGTCCTGCGTATGAACCCAGGTCTCGGTCTAGTCCTGCGTATGAACCCAAGTCTCGGTCTAGTCCTGCTTATGAACCCAAGTCTCGGTCTAGTCCTGCGTATGAACCCAGGTCTGGGTCTAGTCCTGCGTATGAACCCAAGTCTCGGTCTAGTCCTGCTTATGAACCCAAGTCTCGGTCTAGTCCTGCTTATGAACCCAAGTCTCGGTCTAGTCCTGCGTATGAACCCAAGTCTCGGTCTAGTCCTGCTTATGAACCCAAGTCTCGGTCTAGTCCTGCGTATGAACCCAGGTCTGGGTCTAGTCCTGCATATGAACCCAAGTCTCGGTCTAGTCCTGCGTATGAACCCAGGTCTGGGTCTAGTCCTGCTTATGAACCCAAGTCTCGGTCTAGTCCTGCGTATGAACCCAGGTCTGGGTCTAGTCCTGCATATGAACCCAAGTCTCGGTCTAGTCCTGCTTATGAACCCAAGTCACGGTCTAGTCCTGCTTATGAACCCAAGTCTCGGTCTAGTCCTGCGTATGAACCCAGGTCTCGGTCTAGTCTAGTCCTGCGTATGAACCCAGGTCTCGGTCTAGTCCTGCGTATGAACCCAGGTCTCGGTCTAGTCCTGCGTATGAACCCAGGTCTCGGTCTAGTCCTTCTGCATGGACTCCTGCCTCCATGCGGTGTGGATGTTACCAGCCTGTGGTCCTGCTGGGTGGAATGAAGACCAGGATGCCTTAGGTCTCCTGCATCGCTCCGTCTCATGTGTCTTATCTTTCTCTTGGCAACGTCCTGCTGCAAAATAAACTCCACAAAGGAAGCATGAAGACTTCTAAGACCTCCTGGTAGAGGCTGCGTGGACTCTGGACTTAATAAAGCCCGGTGGACCAGCACCAGAGGACATGGCTCCCACATCACCACCACTGTGGAAACTTCATGCTGCACTTTAAGGGTCTTGGATTGTTGCCTTTCCAGTCTTCCTCCAGACTCTGGGACCTGGATTTCCAAATGAGATGCAGGACTAGCTCATCAGAAAAGACCCCTTTGGACCGCTGCTCACAGACCAGGTCCTGGTTTCTTTAGTCCAGGTGAGACGCTGCTGACGTTGTGTTGAGGAGCAGCTGGACTAGAGGACTAAGATATGGAGTCCAGGTCCAGGATCCGTCTGTGTGGTGGCTCTGGAAGCTCTAACTCCAGCCTCAGTCCAGTCCTGGTGAAGCTTTTCCTGACCGTCCTCTCCAGCTGCTTCATCCTGCTGCTTGTTCCAGCTTTTCCTTCCTCTCAGCTTCTTCTTGATGAGCTTTGATGCAGCACTTTGATCATCCAGCTTCTTCTGCAGCCGCCTGCTGAGGCTTTTCCTCCTGGTGGAGGGAGGTGATGGTTTCTGTCCAGCTGTCAGGTCAGCAACCTTCCCCATGATGCTGGACTCTACTGGAACAGACTGAGACCATCTAGATGCTCAGGAGGCCTCTGCTGGTGTTTGGATGGATCAGCTGATCAGAGCGGCTCTTAGAGGCTGCAACACTGAACCTTTTCACTATGTTCTCATTTCTGAGATTATGATTTCTGAGTTTTTATCAGCTGTAGCCATAATCATCAACATTATAACAAATAAATGCTGGAAATATCTCACTGTAGAGTCTATATATTAGTTTACCTTTTTAAGTTGAATTAGTAAAATAAGTTTTGGGCGATATTCTAATTTTTTAATTTTAACCTGCATTTATTAGTCTTCCCTCCCCCACCCTCCCATGTCCCTTGGGTAGGGTGGGTGTTCCTCTCCAGCTCAGGCCCTCTACCAGAGTCCTGAGAGCTTGAGGGTCCTCCAGTATCTTAGCTGTTCCTAGGACTGCTCTCTCCTGAATGGAGATGTCTGATGGTTCTCCAGGTATTTGTTAGAGCCACTTCTCCAGTGTGGGGGACACACTGGAGACCTGGGTCCTGCCTGGTGTGGTGGATCTGGGGTCCTGCCTGGTGTGGTGGATCTGGGGTCCTGCCTGGTGTGGTAGATCTGGGGTCCTGCTTGGTGTGGTGGAACTGGGGTCCTGCTTGGTGTGGTAGATCTGGGGTCATGCCTGGTGTGGTGGATCTGGGGTCCTGCCTGGTGTGGTGGATCTATGGTCCTGCTTGGTATGGTAGATCTGGGGTCCTGCCTGGTGTGGTGGATCTGGGGTCCTGCCTGGTGTGGTGGATCTGGGGTCCCGCCTGGTGTGGTGGATCCGGGGTCCTGCCTGGTGTGGTGGATCTGGGCCTCCATTGTCCTGGTACTCAAGGCTTGCTCCTGTGCTGCTATGATTAGTACCTCTGTGCTGTCCTTCAGTCCAGCCCTCAGCCATCCTCCACTTCAGCTCTCTGTCGGTGGTTCATCCCATGCAGGGCTTGCCCTCCATGATGGTTCCTCCATTTCATTCTCCTCCAGGTTCTGTTGCCTGAGACTTTCACTCAGTGCTTCATCCGTTGCGGCCATCTTCCTGATGTGTTCATGGAGCCTGGATGGTTCATTTTGGATAGTAGCCCTGATGCTCACTAGTCCTCAGCCTCCTTCTTTGCCCTTAGTGTGGAGCCTCTGGACACTGGATTTGGGGTGGAACCCTCCATGCATGGCGAACAACTTCTGTATTTGAACATCTGTGTTCTGAACTTCTTCCATTGACCAGCCTGTCATCCCAGCAGGGTAATTTTCAAAATAAAAGCCCAGTGCAGATCTGCACTGCTGAACCAGGTAAACATTACATCATTAACCGATCAAGGTGTCTCAAGGTTGTTTTTCATCATGGATGGCGAGATGTTTATCCTTGAAGTGGAGAATCACATGATTTTCTGTGATTTCGTGATCTCTGGGATCTGTGGATCACACACACACACATAGACCCATCTCAACAAGACTTAGGGTAAAACAAATAAACTGTCTCCTCCTCATTAGAGCTGCGTTAAAAAATTGATTGATTTTAATTGATTCAAATGAAATAAATCCAGTATCGATTCACAAAACTTGGAGGTAATTTTTTTAAAAAATGTCATTTCCTGTAGCATGACCCTACTCTTGCATGACGTATCAAGGATTGGTGAGATCTTAGTGTATGTACACACACACCTGGTTTCCTGTGTCGCCTCCGTCCAATCAGCTTCTCTTGCCGAGATGATGTCACATTCAGATTTTTTCATACACCAGTGTGGATTACATTCTCCTGTAAAATATTTAGCAGCGAATTTCCGCTCATATAAGCAGCTAATGCTAACAGGTGGCGTCGCATTCCACAGCAGGTTTCCACGTCGTCCTTTAATCAAACAGGAAACAGTCTGATGCTGTTTATCTGGTTTCCATGATAATGTGTCATAGCTGTCCATGGAGGTGAGAACACACACACATGTGAGTGCACACAGGTTTCTATCAGAGGACAGAGTGCCCGTGTTAGAAAACACATCAACCAGCTGGAAATCAGACAGACAGGAGTTTCCTAGCTTCTCTCAGCAGGTGGAGATGGAAGCATCTCGCTCCAGGAGGAGCAGATGTTTCCACCACAGCGTCTGTGGCTGGGGGTCTGGGAAACGCCGGATTGTTCTGGTGTTTCAGAGATGATTACTGATTATTACAGTAATCTGATTACTCCCAGATAACTGAGTTTGATAAGTTCACTGTGTTTTATAAAAATATTTAACTCTTGTAGGTAGCATTAATTTACTGTCCTGCCAGGTCATAGCGGGACAAAAAAGTCCCCGATTACCTACAAGGGTTAACATTCAAGAAAAATAGTTTGTCTTACATAGTTAGCTGTAGATGAATCCATATTGAATTGAATCAATTTAATCGAAATCTAATCGAAATAGGCTGTTGTGAATCAAATGTGATTCAGGAAATCAGTGACGCCCTACTTCCTCATGTTATAAGACAGCTGAGCTGATGTCCATCTGCCTCACAGATTTCTACCACTAGCTTCACTCAGTACATTGCTGATAACAAAGATCTGTGGTCTGCTGCAAAAGATCAATTCATCATGACAGCTACATCAACAGTGCAGATTTAAAATAAAATCAATTAAAGCTATTTTATTCATACATATTTTTAAAATTAAACTAATTGGCCGATTAATGGGCTATCAGAATTCTTCTGCCACATATTGGAATCGACCTTTAAAATAATCCATATCGGTCGGGTTCCATGGAAAAATATGAACATAAAAAGGAAAATATGTTGCATTTATTGATGGCTTGACATAAACAAAAGGGAGCTGCGATCAGTTTGGTTTCTTGAATTAATGGAAACTGAAAGGATAAACTCGACAAATAGATTCCTGATAATCGTTTAATAATCGAAAGGAAGGACTGAATGGTAATGGAATTGTGAGGTCACTTGTACCTGAACGTTTGAGAACTGCATCTCCGTACCAACACCTGCCGTCTGTCTGTCTACAGAAAAAGATGGACAAAGGCGAGTACGCCGACCCGCAGAGCTTCGCCACTGATGTCCGGTTAATGTTCTCAAACTGTTACAAGTACAACCCTCCAGACCACGAGGTGGTGGCTATGGCCCGCAAGCTGCAGGTATGTCACAGCTGCAGAAAGCCACCTGATCAGGTGCAACGACAAGTCATCACTAACCAACCTGTGTGTCCTCAGGATGTGTTCGAGATGCGTTTCGCTAAGATCCCTGATGAGGGCCTGGAGGTGTCTGTCCCTTCTACAACGCCGCTTGTCAGCAAAAGCACCGCCTCCTCCGACAGCAGCAACAACTCCTCCTCTGATGAATCCTCCGACTCTGAGGAGGAGCGAGCCACGCGATTGGCTGAGCTTCAGGAGCAGGTTGGTGCTGCCGACCAATCACAGGTCAAGAACGTCCTGGTTTTTTCTCTCTTAACATTTCAGTAAATTAAATGAATCAGAATCTTCATATTTGTGTGATTTTAGAAAACGTTAGAAAGTTTGAGCAGATGAAGGCCTGGCTATGTACTGATTATAGGTTGTAGGTATTGATTATTAGTGTATCCCACCAGTTGAAGGCGGTACACGAGCAGCTGGCCGTCCTGTCGCAGGCGCCGGTCAGCAAGCCAAAGAAGAAGAAAGAGAAGAAAGACAAGGAGAAGAAGAAAGAAAAAGACAAGGACAAAGGGAACAAAGCCAAGATGGAAGAAGAGAAGAAGCCGAAGGCCGCTGCCCAACAGCCAAAACCAGCCAATCAGAAGAAGGCGCCAGCCAGGAAAGCTAACAGCACGGTACCGGTCACCAGGTAGAACTTCTCTACACCATTTTCACCTGTTCAGAGGCACGTTAGAGGCTTCCTCCAATCAGAGCGTCTGTCTTCTTCCAGGCAACCTAAGAAAGGTGGTAAGATGGTGGGCGGTGGCTCCACCAACGGAGACGACGGTGAGGAGTCGTCCCTGCCCATGTCCTACGACGAGAAGCGCCAGCTGAGTCTGGACATAAACCGGCTGCCAGGGGAGAAGCTGGGCCGGGTCGTGCACATCATCCAGTCCAGAGAGCCGTCGCTGAGGGACTCCAACCCCGACGAGATTGAGATCGACTTTGAAACCCTCAAACCCTCCACGCTTCGAGAGCTGGAGCGCTATGTCAAGTCCTGCCTGCAGAAGAAGCAGCGGAAATTACTGCGTAAGTGTTGCTAGGAACAGAAGCGGGTCTTCTACGTCTGCATCAGGAAACCAGCTGAGTAACGAATCACTTACCTCAAAGTGTGGGGAGGTGGGTTATGGACATCAACCAGACCGAAACAGACTTTAACACTAGCCCTGGGCTTCCAGTTTTTTCCAATAAGTCTAAAGCCTGGTACACACATAAGGATTTTTTTAATCTTATGAGATGCATTATCTGGTCGAGACCTCATAAGTGAAGATAAAAGTCAGGCATTAAAAAGTGTTGATCGTACTGTATGTGGTGGCTCCGAAAATCTCTGCACAGAACATATCGATGCTGCCCAACAACTCATCTACCATCTAGTCCTCCGAGCAAGACATTTTACGTGACTAAACGTCATCTTAAAAAAGAGAAGAAACATAGCAACAAGCGGGAAAAAATGAAGAAGAAGAAACATAGCAACTGGCAAAAAAACGAAGAAGAAGAAACATAGCCACAACCGTGAAAATAACGAAGAAGAAGCATAGCAAGAAGCAGGAAAAAATGAAGAAGAAACATAGCAACAACCGTGAAAAAAACTAAGAAGAAACATAGCAACAAGCGAGAAAAAATGAAGAAGAAACATAGCAACAACCGGGAAAAAACGAAGAAGAAGAAACATGGCAACAAGCGAGAAAAAATGAAGAAGAAGAAACATAGCAACTGGCAAAAAAACGAAGAAGAAGAAACATAGCAACAACCGTGAAAATAACGAAGAAGAAGCATAGCAAGAAGCAGGAAAAAATGAAGAAGAAACATAGCAACAACCGTGAAAAAAACTAAGAAGAAACATAGCAACAAGCGAGAAAAAATGAAGAAGAAACATAGCAACAACCGGGAAAAAAACGAAGAAGAAGAAACATAGCAACTGGCAAAAAAACGAAGAAGAAGAAACATAGCAACAACCGTGAAAATAATGAAGAAGACACATAGCAAGAAGCAGGAAAAAATGAAGAAGAAACATAGCAACAACCGGGAAAAAAACGAAGAAGAAGAAACATGGCAACAACCGGCAAAAAAACGAAGAAGAAGAAACATGGCAACAACTGGGAAAAAAACAAAGAAGAAACATAGCAACAACCCGGAAAAAAAACAAAGAAGAAGAAACATAGCAACAACTGGCAAAAAACGAAGAAGAAGAAACATGGCAACAACCGGGAAAAAAACGAAGAAGAAGAAACATGGCAACAACTAGCAAAAAAACGAAGAAGAAGAAGAAACATGGCAACAACTGGGGAAAAAACAAAGAAGAAACATAGCAACAACCGGGAAAAAAACAAAGAAGAAGAAACATAGCAACAACCGGCAAAAAACGAAGAAGAAGAAACATAGCAACAACCGGGAAAAAAACAAAGAAGAAACATAGCAACAACCGGGAAAAAAACAAAGAAGAAGAAACATAGCAACAACCGGCAAAAAAACGAAGAAGAAGAAACATGGCAACAACCGGCAAAAAACGAAGAAGAAGAAACATGGCAACAATCTTTGTGTGTGTACCAGGCATTACTGGAACGTTCCTCTACTGCTCCAGCCTCCACAGTGAAGCTCAGTCCCTCTCTTTGTTCAGACCAGACCCTGGGCCTAAACATGGTGGCACAGAGTTGTCCTTGGTTGTTTTGGTCTTTATAACCCCTCCTACTGCTCTTGGTGTAAGTGGCTCTCTGCTCTGCTGTTGCTGGTGTGGAAACCCTAATCCCCTAACCCAGACTGTGGAGCCGGGTCCAAGTTCCCATGAAACAGTTTTCTCTACAAACCATCTCATCAGTCCCGGGACCTAAACTCCTTCTTTTACAGGTTAGGTGGGCGGGATGGATAGATTTAGAGAGAAAGATAAGATTATGATTTCTTGGAAGACCAGATTTAGTTTCATGGGGACTTTGACTCCACCACTGTAACACTGCTATAACGTCATATGATCACTTAATGTCTGTGATGTCATCATGTTAACCCCACCCACTCCTTTATATTCATCTTTCAGAGAAAGCAGCAGGCGGCGGAGCCTCTGGAGGCGGGGCCAGTCGTTTGAGTGGCAGCTCCTCTTCCTCCTCTGATGACAGCTCCTCAACAGGGACCTCCTCCTCCTCTGATACAGACTGAACACACACACCTGTTACCATTCACACACACACACACACACGTAACACAAGACGAACACACAATCATCTTCCAACATGAACAAACACACAGTCATAGCAGAGACCTCCCGAACACACACCTGCACATGCCCAGACGTGGAGACTGTATGTAAATAGGCTGACCCGTTTTTTAGCTCCTAGTTTCCTTCTTTCTTTTCTGGAGAAAAACAGTCGGAGGAGGAGATGAAAGCAGCGACAGGGCGGCGTTTGAGTCGCAGCGATGAGAGGCATAAACCAGCCGGACTTTCCCTCCTCCTCCTCCTGTGGACGGCCGGCAGTGACCCCCGACCTCCGAGCACATTCCAGAAGCATCAGTAGAGCATCATGGGAGAGTTGGAGCAGCTGATCTCTGACGGAACGCAGGTGACGGTTGGTCGGCGACGGTCACGTGATTGGGAGAGGAGGAGGAGTTTAGTGTGAAGGTGTTGCAGAGAGATCTGACAGTACGGCTGCCAGGGGCGCCACGGCGGCCAGATTCAAACCTTCGGCAGCCTGGAACATCAGAATGCTGCAGATCAATCGTCTCAGCTGATTGGTTAACGGTCAGCAGCAGCTCTGAACCTCCGATGAGAGGAAGGAAGCTGTGCTCTCTTCCCCGACCAGAACCAGGAGGCAGGAGAAACCGCTGAGGACGGACTGATGGCTGGTCTCTCTGTAACATCTGTTCCAGACCTGCAACCAAACCCACAACCTGCAGTTTGTCCCGGGGTCATTGGACCTGCCCGGCGCCGGCTCGGTCCCAGCGTGGAGACGAACTCTATTTTTTTAACACTACATTTCCTTTTTCTTCGGTTTGAGTTTTCAGGTTGTGCTGACCTTGTTTTGTGTCTTATAAAGTTCTCAATATGAAAATGTCTTTGTCCAGACCCGCCCCAGGCCCAGTCACTCATACTGAACCCCCCACTCCCCCGATGTGAGTCCACATCCAAACCGAGCTCATCCACCGTGGTGGGATGAGTATGAGGTGACGTATAAGTCGTCGGCTCTGACGGTAAAATGTTGGCGAATAAAAACGAGCCTTCATCACCAGGAGGAAGATGAGGAAAACTTTTATTCGTTTGATTGGCTGTTTTTTCGTCAGTCATGTTTCTTGTGGGTCCTTCTAGAAGAAGAGGAGGCGCGAGAACTTTAAGCTCCGCCCATCTCCTCCCCGAGCCAAATGCCCAACAGGAAAAGCTCTCTGGTGATGCTGTCAGGAGCCAATCAGAGTGAGGTGGGCGGGGATTCTTACCTCATTCCAGATGTTGAGTTGTGAGGCGTCCATTGTTCTCTCGTGGGTGTGCTGGGCCCTGCGTCGTGCCTTTCAGGCTCCGGGATGTAACCATGGTTTCTGATTGGCTGGAGAGGAACTGGTCCTGCCTCCTCTGTGATTGGTTGCTTACTGGTGATGGTTGACATTCAGAAAATAATCAGTCGTGTGGTCACCATGGAAACAACAGATTAGTTGCTGGACTTTTTTTTTTTTTTTTTTGCTTTTAAGCTTTCAACCAAAGTTCATGGCTTCCCTCTGTGGTTTGTGTCGCTCGGTCGCCATGGAGACAGGCTTTATTGGTGACATTTTGCAGACGGATCAGAAACAGTTTTCTCCCAGTATGACGGACAGCTCGTTGCCACAGTAACCCTCCTCTTTGTTTTTAGTTGATGGTTGAGCTTTGATGCTAATAGTTAATTTTTGTATTTTAATAAGAAAAGGAAAAAGTGATTTTATGTATTTGCATGCACTCCGGCCGTACGTTCTTTCTTCTGTATGTTTGAGCACTGTATAGTAGCTGTATAGTAGCTGTCTGAGGTTAGATGGAACTCGAGACGCAGACGCAGGACAAACCAACAAAAACCAACAAGTGAATTATTTGATGTAAGTACTGATATGGGATCCTTATTTTCTGAGTTCATTTGTTTTCATAAATAAACACATAAACTGAGGAAACGGCTCGACTCTCATTCACACACCTGAGGCCACACCTCCTCCCACCCCTGCTCACACCTGACCTGCGTTCAGGTCTGACGGAAAGTGGACTGTGTGGGTGGAGACAGAAGTCCCGTTTGGTCACATGATGAGTTTGAAAATCCCTGAATCAAGAGCGTGACTGAGACCAAACGACGAGACCCGGTTGAAGCCGAGACCTCCAGGTGAGCTGCAGGGGAGCGGAGGCACTGAGCAGCGCTGACTCCGCCCACAACTCGGAGGCAACTTGGTAATGTGCTGCTGGTCCTCTACAGAAGCAGCGTCTTGGAAAAGGACACAGGTTTTGTGATTTTTGTCAAAAACTTCATAATTTAAAGATCTGTGGGAACATTTTCTGTAGTTCCAGCGAGCGTCGGAGCGCGTCTTTAACACGGAGCTTAAATAGAGTTGAAGCGTAATCTTGGCTAAAACAACCAGATTTAATGGAAGCACACTTGAATGTGTAGACCTTAACCCTGAACGTAGCTCAGCCCTGATGCTGACATACAGCATACCCCCCCCCCCCCCAACCAGACCTCATTTGCTGGATGAGAAGCTCAACAGAGTGCAAACAAAGGTCAAGCAAACTGATGTTAAAGCAGACAGTACTTCAGTCTCTGGTGGGTGGTCAGCGTCCAGGAACAAGGAATTATCAACTACACTGTCACCACCACTCCAGCTGTTCTCTACACAAGCACTAAGACGCAGCCTCGACTCTGCTGCTGAGCTGAAAAACGGCCATCAGTGACCTTGGACCAGATGGAGGTTGCCTGGGCAACGTGGAGGAGACCTTCAGCAACCTCAAACCAAAGGAAAAGACAACACGAGTAGCACACTGAGGCCACCGGCATCACGCCGTGGGGTGGTGGTGTCATGTGTGACAGTCTGCTGGAGGGAAAGGAGTCTGCAACTGACGGCCATATCCAGGCTGCTGACAGGGAAAGGGACATCAAGAGAAACCTGTTAGATCATGTGTTTTGGGAAAGAGTGACCAGCAGCCTGAGAATCCTCAAACCAGCTGATGCCATCTTCTCAGAGGTCCAGTGTTTTTTTGGAGAGTTTAAAGAAGAAACCCAGAAGACAGTTCTGCTACTGGAAGCAGAGCAGTGGTCCGGCCAGAGTCCCGCATGAAGCAGCAGAGGTTAGCGGCCTTCTGTTACCGTGGTAAAGCAAGGCCTCTAGGGGAGGGGACCCAGCCAGTCACTGCTGGGAAGTTTGAGTTTTAAAGACTATTCTAGGTGAAGACTTCTTCCAGATGAAGGAAGGTAATATTTTAACAGATTAAAAAAATGCAGCACCTTCATTTTAATTCATTCATTCAAGAGGTGGAATGGGAGCATTTTCCAAAGTTCTAACGCTTCCTTTATCTTTTTGAGTAAAGAGACGTAATTTAAAGTGGTAAAGATCTTTAAGTTATGTAGATATGTAATACTCAGTAATTTAGAGAAATCCATTCTGAATGTTACTATACCAGGAGCAGAGAACACCAGGAGATCAAACAAATAATCAACACTTCATTATTTGCAGGCATATATAAAAACAGCTCGGGCTAGCCCGGCCAGCCCACGGTATTACAGATAGGAGACGCGCTGCTTCCAAACACACACCTAGCCTACGTTAGGGTACACCGCAAGCCACTCAGTGTCACACCGCCCTCTATAAAGCGAGGCACTGCACCACACATTAGTTGCACATCAATCTGCCATTCAGGATTCTACCCCCAAACCGGAAGAATCTAACGCCTGTGAGGAGAAGGCAAGCTACACGCACCTCAGGCCCAGCGCGCTCCAATCCAACACTGCTTCCCACACCAAGGGCGAAGCGGCTGTCGTATTTAAAACTAATAAGACCCCACCCTCCCACACGTACACACATAAGGCTCTTTCCGACTGTAGGAACCTTTTGCAGTTCCTATAACCTTTTCAGGAACCAGGCCGTTTTTTCGCGCATTCCGACACATAGGAACTAGTGACCAAAGCCCCCAGTTCCTAGAACCATTTTAGCTCCTGCTCCAAGGCAGGGTCTGAACAGGGTTCTATAGGAACCCTCATGACGTAGGTGTTTGGTGACTGGTAGCTACGCCTCTTGCCAGATTTCCGCATTTTGTGTCCCCACCACATTTATAAAACACGGTTGCACATACGGACAAAAACAACAACAGAGCAAGCGATAAATGGACCGACGAGGAGGTCGAAGCTCTTCTGACCGTCTATGCCACAGAGGATTTTCAGAGAGGTTTTGAAGGTTCGCAGCGAAATATAAAAATATTCCTGACGATCAGCTCTCAGTCAGAGAACGCGGGATAACGCGAAGCAGTGCACGTAGAAAACTCACACAAGACTACAAATAAATTAAGGACCACGACAACCGGAGCGGGACGAACCGAACAAACAGTAAATTGGACAGTTTGTACCACCGACATGTTTACTCGGGCAACGCCGCAGCAAATGACTCCTGCGTGCGGCAGGAAAAGCCAGTGTGATGTGCAGCATATACACACATGTAAATAGTTATTTTTTGCTCTGCTGTATTCACTATAAAAAAATAAACGACTTTGTAAAGAGTCTGAAGTTTTCAGTTTGTGTCTGTTAGATGTGCTTTGGCCACATCTATAAAATATTAGCTAATAAAAATATTGAGTAGTTATTAACTTATCACAGCTATGAAATATTAAATAATCCATCTTTGGTCGCTACATTTTAAGTCTTATCCTGGGTGTAAATTACATTAGTTTATCAACTTTATAATATGCTCCATATCACAGAACGAAGTTTATCATGTTTAACCAAGATCTGACACAAATTACACACCTGTAAACATTTCACCACCCTTTTTATATTTTTACCTTCATATACGCTAAATCTGTGTGAGTATGTCCTCATAATTCTAAACCGTAACTCAGTCACAACCAACCCTCCACTGACGGATTACTCCTCCACCTTCTACTGATGAGTCCATAAAACACACAAAGCTTAATAGCAGATGATGAGATCTTTATTTTAAACATAACACAAAAAAAATGAAATGATGCATTTTCTATGGAACATTTTCTCTTTAAATGTGTACATCATGTATACATGTATGTTCTGTCTGTGGAACTTCCAGAACATGATGCTTATTATGAAGAGGTGTGTAGTGATTAGCAGGAAGGCAGGAGGTAAAGCATCCAGGCTGTTCTCCATCTCCTTCAGTATCTGCAGCAGGTGGTTGTGTCCATCCTCTCCAGTGCAGCTTCAGGCGGCCACAGATGTACTGAAATGTCTCCCTGGAGAAATTCTCTATCCACTGCTCATCGGTAAAATTGAGAACAACCTTTTCCCGCTAGTTATCAGCTTTGTATCGGACCAGCCGGACGGTGAGGAGTTCAATGAGCTGCAGCAACGTCTGAAACAGAACACGAGTTACAATAAACCCGCCGTCTGAAATATTTACTTATTGTAATCTGCTCAACACAGACAGTAGAAAACCGTCTGAAACGTTTACTTATAAGACACGTATACAATCGGCGCATGTTTAATAAGTTAAACTTAACGTTGTCTCCTTTGTCTGCGGCGGATCTCCTGCCGCTGGATTCTTCATCTTCTGACTTTCAGGAGCCTTCCAGCCTCGACATGAGACGCCTGGTTTTATGGTCCATCAGTAACATCTCCATCAAGCAGAGCAGGAACACTACGATCTCTTCCTTCTCCATATTAGCTTACCTTGTTGTTTTGTTTTTAGCGGGTTTTGTTTTGTTGTTATGTGGCGCTAAAGCCACTGTCGCAGACGTATGCGTCACATCAGTCCCGCTACCGCCCCCAACTCATGTACGAATGCAGCATGAAACAGTTCCCCTGGAGAAGGTAGTTCTTAGAACTAGGACAGTTATTAGAACTGCGTTCTTAGAACTTCTCTGTCGGAATGCGCCTATACATCTGATAACAAATAAGAATAAACAAAACACTTAACTCTCCCGGGTTGCGAGACCCTCCCCCGGGGTCTGAGCTTAGCACTGGTCCGGCTCAACAGATATGACAATTCCCCGGGATACCGGTCCAGCGCTGCGAGACTCCTCCACTGACTGCAGGAGGGGTCCTCCTTCCACTGGAGAGTGGCACAGTCGTGCTCCTAAGTTTCCCCTATCTAACCCACCTTAGCCTGCCTATCGGCGGTTGTAACCCGCTAGCCCGTCTAGCTATCTTTGCCACCGGCAGCCCTACCTGGCTGCGATCGGCACCCTCCCAATCAGTCCAAGTCCGTGAACGCTTACGGTTTGCCTGGCGGGGTTTTGTGGTGTACGGTTAAGCACGGCACCGTAATGAGGTGACACGTGTGTGAGAGGACTTCTGGCGGGACGTTGTTGTTGTTGTTGCGTGCTACGAGGCTAAATAAAAGCTGGTGACGATAACATTGTGGTCCGTGTTTTCTGGACATAACATTGGCGACGAGGATGAAGCATCTGTTTTCACCTTTACCCCAGTTTCTTGCCCTGCCTGGCGAACCTCCGATTCCGTGGCCTCGCTGGTATGAGTCCTTCCAGACATTTGTGGCGGCCATCGGCCTAGCTGCTGCTCCAGACGACCGGCTAACGGCGATGCTTATCCACAGCCTGGGCGTCGAGGGACAACGCATCTTCCACACGCTCGGCCCCGCACGGACCTACGCGGACTGTGTCACGCTACTGGCTGGCCATTTCACTGCCCCACAGAGCGTGGTGGTCCGACGCATCCTCTTCCGCCAGCGCCATCAACAGCCCGGTGAGTGCTTAGCCGGCCCCTGCAAGTTTGGAACCATGGAGGACGAGATGATTCGGGATCAGTTGGCGGAGCACACGACCAACCCGAAGCTGCGGGAAAAACTGTTTATGTCACCAGATGACCTATCTCTCTCAAAAGCAGTTGATATGGCTTTCCAATTGGAGTCTGCGGCTCTGCTATCATCGCAGCTACCAAAGCCCGACCCGGCCCTGGCCCACCCTGCCTCACTGACACGATCTGTGGCCCTTGCAGTCCCGCAGCCCCCCTCCTCTCCTCCTTCACCCCAGGGTGACTTAGTGGTGAATATTGCGGGCTTTCAGGGCGCCACTACTCCCCAACCCTGCGGTAACTGCGGATCTTCTTCTCATCGCACACGCGCCCCAACCTGCCCAGCCACGGGCCAGCGGTGCCGACGATGCGGCAAGCCTAATCACTTCTCCAAAGTGTGCCGTTCGGCTCCGACACCTACGGACTCGAGAACCCGCATGACCCGGACATCGATCCCCACCACCATCCACTCCGTGGGCTCTGGCGCAAAACCATTTAAATTAACGGTGGAACTGGACGGTGTGCCTTTACCATTGCTGCTGGACACGGCTGCGTCGAGATCCCTGCTTAGTGAACCTACGGTCCGACGTTTATTTCCCAACCACCCGATCGTAGCGGACGCCGTTGACTTGTACAGCTACGGGAATGCTAAAATTGGCATGGTGGGGACCATTACCCTCACAGTTCGTTACGGCTCCCGAGTCCTCCCAGCGTTCACCTTTCAGGTGTCCTGCCAGGGCGCCGACCTCCTCTGTTTTGACTTATTCTGTGCCCTGGGCTTTTCTATCATGGACAATGTGGGCTCCGCTATTCTGACCATTGCCACGCCTTGGCAGCACCGTTGGCCGTCGCTCTTTGCCGGGTTGGGCTGTCTCACTGCCTTTAACCACCAGCCTCTCATAGACCCAGCCATGTGTTCCGTCATCCAACCACTGCGTCGGCTGCCCCTTGCTCTACGTGATGACATTACGGCACAGTTACACAAGCTACTGGACTCCGGCATTATTGAACAAGTCAACGCCTCACCCTGGATATCCAATCTGGTGGTGGCAAAGAAAAAATCAGGCGGTTTACACCCCTGCATGGACCTCAGACAAGTGAATAGAGCGGTCATACCGGATAGATACGGGCTACCCACCACGGAGGAACTGTCAGCTAAGTTCCATGGGTCAATGGTCTTCTCCAAGCTCGACCTCCGCCAGGGCTATCTACAGGTTCCATTACACCCGGATAGCCGCAATCTTACCGCTTTTGTGACCCGCATGGGGGTCTTTCGCTACACCCGCATGCCTTTCGGCCTCAGCTCGGCCCCCAGCTGTTTCCAGAAGATCATGTCCACCCTTTTTGCGGGCATCCCAGGTGTGGTCGTATACCTGGACGACATCGTGGTGCACGGCGCGTCGACTGCCCTGCATGACGACCGCCTTTCCAGGGTCCTCGACGTGCTCGCCCACCACAATCTCACACTCAATGGTGAGAAGTGCATTTTTGCAGCATCTGCCATAGAGTTTGTGGGGTTCCGTTTGACAGCAGATGGTCTGAGCCCACTCCACTCGAATGTGGATGCAATCCTACGATTGCCCGAGCCTACCTGCCCCGCCCAGCTGTCGTCGTTCCTAGGGATGACAGCCTTTTACCTGCGTTTTCTCCCACGTTACTCAGAAACCACAGCACCTTTGCTGGCCCTCCTCAGCCAGGGTTCCCCCTGGTCTTGGACCCCTGTGTGCTCTGCCGCAGTCCGCCAACTCAAATCACAGCTCACCTCTCCGCCGGTGCTCGCCCATTTCGACATACTGAGTCCAACGTTTGTGACCTGCGATGCTTCTAACGCCGCGGTCGGCGCCGTCCTCTCCCAACTCCACCAGGGCGCTGAGCGCCCGGTAACGTTCGCGTCGCGGTCACTTACCCCGACCGACTCGTGTCCGAGCTGATCTCTCCTGTTGGAATGACGTCTGTGTGGCAAGGGGACTGTGCACAGTCGTTCCCACCACTTTAAGGGCGCGCGTTCTGGCCATGGCGCACGAAGGCCACCTGGGCATGGTCAAGGTTAAACAGCGGTGCAGGAGCCTGGTGTGGTGGCCGAGCATCAACAGGCACATCGAGACAATGGTGAAAGACTGCTCGGCTTGTTTGACAAGCGGGAAGACAGGCCCGCCCCCGTCCCCGCCTCTACAGCCCCTGCCCTGGCCTCCAAGGCCTTGGACCCACATCCAACTCGACATCTGTGGCGAGCTCCACAACGTACCCCAACACCAACGTTTCCTCCTGGTGGTCTATGACCTCCACTCCAAGTGGCCCGAAGTGCTGCCAGCTGGCGCCTTTACCACCAGGGTGGTTACTGACTTCCTCATTTCCCTCTTTGCACGTTGGGGAGTGCCAGACACCATCACCACCGACAACGGACCCCAGTTTGTCTCGACCGACTTCACCGCTTTCACTGAGGAATGGGGCATGAAACACATTAGGACCGCCCTGTACCACCCCCAGGCTAACGGCGGTGTGGAGCGGTTTAATCAGACTCTCAAGAACGGGCTCAGAGCACATCTGGCAAGCGGTTTCCGGTTCACATCAGCCTTAAGGGACACCCTCCTCCACTACAGAGCAACACCTCATGCTACGACGGGCCGCTCTCCAGCTCTCTTGATGCTGGGCCGCGAGCTGCAGCTTCCCTTGGACCGCCTGCGGCCGCCGGGACACAGGGGATCACCAGCAGGGTCCTCCGCAGGAGATAAGGTGGCGGTCCAGCAACACCGCATGAAACAGAGATTCGACAGGAAACACCGCATAAAGCAGCCCACGCTCGCCGTAGTCGACTGGGTTTGAGTACGCCGACCCAACCGATCCCACAAACTATTGTCCTTTTGGTCAGCGCCGCAACAAATCATCAAGAGGTTAGGTCCAGCTACCTTCCGCCTGCAGCATGGATCACGCTGGCATGCTAGCCGACTTAGGCGGGTGCCATCACTGTCCCCTTCAGACCAACCAGCCACACTCGACCCGGGTCCCCTGGACATGGACTGGGATTTTACGTACGAACAACCGAGGGATTCCGCCCAGGATCTACCAGAACCTGAACCGCCGGTTGGACCCCTCCAGTCCGGAGGCCGCCCTGCACGGGCCCGTCAGAAGCCTTCTTACCTCAGTGACTTTGTTACAGACTTTTGATCGTTCAGTTGGACAGTCAGCGCATGGCCCGTCAGGTGGCAGAATAATCCACGAGGCTATGCGGGTAAACTAGTAGTCTACCTGGTTTACCCAGTCAGTTTACGTTCTTTCGGGTTCGTATGTGTTGTGGGGCTGTATGGGATTTGATTTGTGAAAGGGGGGGGGGGGGGGGGTGGGGGTGGGGGTGGTGGATGTGGTGTACGGTTAAGCACGGCACCGTAATGAGGTGACACGTGTGTGAGAGGACTTCCGGCCGGAAGTTGTTGTTGTTGTTGCGTGCTACGAGGCTAAATAAAAGCTAGTTGACGATAACGCTGTGGCCCGTGTTTTCTGGACATAACAGGTTTCCCCTTTGACACACGCCAAGCTCCACTCTCCAGAACAACCTGGCCACACACACACAGTTCCTTTTCATACCTCTCACCACTCCCCTCCACAACAGGTGATCCCACTCCGGTAATCAGGGCACGTCATCATGCCCACTCACTACAATACGTTTACCTCTAGATATTTAAAGCCACGCTGAGCCCATGTGAAGGGTGGTATACTCCTGAGCTTATCTGAGACTGAGGAGTTCGTCCATAAGGCGTTTGGTTTTGGAAGATTAATTTTAAATAAGGTCTAAGACTGCTGGGACGGACCTCTCGGGGCTAGGTAGGTATAAAATTATATCATCAGCATATGAAATTTTGTTTATTTTCCCAAAATCAACACCAATAATCTCTTTGTTGGTCCGTGTTGCTTCAGGTAAGTAAGAAGGCAGACATCTCTGGACAGTCAGGGCACCATTTACACGTACTGGGCCTGCAGGTTGCTGCACATAGCTCCGATCCAACCCATGTATTTTTTACCAAGACTGAGCGAACAGATCACATCTCGGCGTCCAGCGATAGCACAGCTGTTCTCATGTGAGGGTCGAGTGGTCTGTTCTCTTTAGTGGCCTCCGGATGTCGTCAGCGTGATGTTACAGAGCCTGACTGGTCAGGTTAAAGATCTGCAGCAAGGCTTCAACTGTGGGATTATTTTTATATTATCTGGAAGTCGACCGGAAGTAATGAATTCAGGTGAAATGTGGCACACTCAGCAGGATCTGTATTCTTTTTGTGTATTAATGTTATTATTATCGTCTTCATAGACTCAAAGAAATCTGTAAGCATTGGCATCTTCATTCGCGGCCAAAAGGCCTTTTAGAATTCTACAGTATATTCAGACCAGGGGCCTCATTTCTAAAACCAGCGCACATCAAATATAATCAACTTTTGGGATTTATGAAAACCAAACTTGGTGGGAAAATGTTCCTCCACAGCAACTCTGACCCAGGCGTACGCACAAAATCTAGAAAACGGGAAACGGTGACACCAATGGTCCAGAATAAAACAAGTAAATGATGTGAAATGTGAGACATTTGTACACAATCCACTATCACCTTCCACACCACATGTTAGATATTAAAGCTGTTTGCAGCAATAAATAAATAAAGACACATTCCATATTAATCCTCCTAAGAGCCATGCTCGGGGAAAACAGGATTTCCAGGAAAAAGGGAGATGATGTTAATAAGAAGCTCAACCACTAAAACATGTTCTGTCATTGTGAAACAAAACTTCATGTTATAAAACCATCCAGATAAATAAGGAGTCAGTCTGCTGCCAGCATGTAGCATCAGTGTGGAAAGTAGCTTTGGTCCTTCATTCCAGCAGAGCGGGACCAGACTGGAGGCTGGAGGTCTAGAAGTGATGCTACGCTAACGAAACACACAAGAGGAGGATTTCCTTTATTTATTCTTACACAATGTTTTTTATTGTTGTCCTCATTTCTGTCCACACATCTTTATTTCCTACAACTCCTTGTCCACCTGGTTAATAGCGGTGATGGTGTCCCTCTGCACCACACGGAGGTGATGGAGCGTTTGTGAAGGAGTCGCTCTCATGACTCATCCCTTCCTGGCCAATCAGTGGCATGCAGCCTGGAAAACATCACGTTTTCTGAACCCAGCCTGAGTTGGTGGTAAAAAAAAGTACCTGGTAGTACGACCTGTAGTACTAGGTAGTATTACAAATAGTAGTACTTCATGGTGGAGCTGAGTAGGTACCAGTGGAAAGACACATGTGACCTCAGCAGGTAAAATCAAAGTATTGTGTTTATTGTAGTAAAATAAATAGTTTATTCCACAGTGTTGTAGTAGTTCAGGTGAACAGGTCACCTGTCCGCGGCCTCAGAAAGGAAAAGCTGAAGATGTGAATTCCGTCTGCAGCAGCAGGTTGCTGTAAAAACAGCTGCTTTACAGCTGAGGATCAGCTGACGTCTACAGCGAGGAGGCGTCCACCTGGTGGTTCAGGTCCAGGCCAATACCTCCACACGGACCCTGACCTCTGCCCACCAGAGACAGGAAACGGTCATCGCTGTGGAGGAACCGGACCAGAACCCGGTCTAGCGTTTTGAACACAGAAACCGGAACGGTGATCCGGCTCCAGCTCCCGCTGCTGGAACAGCTGAGTTCAGGACAGTTTTCAGGCTGCAGAGAGAAAACTGGACATAAATCCTAACGCAAAACATCAGCTTGAAACAGAAAAACTTCTAAATTTAAATTTTCAAATCCTTTAAAATGTCACGGACTTCTCTGGAACATAGCCCGGTCTGGTCCTGGTTCACATAATCCTGCAGATTCTGGACTGTCCCTCACGGTCCTGCAGACCCTTCTTGTCCCGGATCAGCACGGCCTGGTTCCCGTAGCTGGTGTACCAGGCAGACTGGCTCCGGTTCAGGTAGGTGGAGGGCGGTGCAGCCTGCAGCTGCAGCTGCTGCCAGACCAGCAGGGAGGTGTCCCGGTACCGCAGCTGGACGTACGACTCGGACATGGCCTTCGCAGCCAGAGGGGGGCGGGCGGTACCGGCATCTGGACCGTGATCTACTACAGTAGCTGGGTCTGACATGCTGAAGGTGTGCGTGCTCTGTGGTCCATCCTGAGGAAGCCTGTTCTGTCCAGTCCGGACCAGCTTGGGTTCAGGTCCAAATTCAAACCTGAGGAAGAACCATAGGGAGATAAAGCTGAACTCCGATTCTGTTGGATCCGGACCCGGGTTAAAGTCCGGAGAAGCGACCTCACCGTTCCTCTACATGTCCCCGCCGGCCGCCGTACCCTGAACACTGCTGATGGCCGCAGTTTGAAGCTAACAGCTAATCCCCCGTTAGCCTGTAAGCCCCCACGTCACAGCTAAACGTTTACCGCTTCGGTGACGTCATCGCCACCCAGCGATGGAGCAGTGACGTCTGACGATGTTTTCCCAGTCTGCGCGCGGATGAGCCTCCTTTAGCACCGCTAGCGTCTCACGCTGCTGCTGCATAGCAACCGTGCGGCTGGAGTCTGGTCCGGGTAGGAACAAAGAGAGCGGGAGAAAGGTTCTTCACGTTTACTTACTGTTTTTATTTACTTGATTTGACTTTTTGTTTACGGCTGTAGTTTAATTTACGTTTTTTCCTTTTCTTTTTAAAGTTAATATGTAATTACATCAAATTACATCGTGGCCAATATTTGATTTAAAGGAGGAAAAGTTGTCTTCATTTTCCCTGCAGACCAACAGCATTTCCATGTCCATCCCAGACGCCTCTGAGTCCAGAGAAGTATACTCTGGACCTCTGGACTAGGTTAACATGCAGCTTCTCGACATGTGTGAATGTAACTGGATTGTAGAGCTTCTGTTTCCTGGTTCATGTGCTTCTAGCAGCTGCTGCTGATGACAAACTGGATCATCGGAACATATCTCATCAGAGATTTTCATGGATGTTGATTTTAGACCAAATCATCATCATCATCATCATCATTAACTGAATCGTCCCTGTTCCAACTTTTGTTTTGAAAAATGTTGCAGCCTGAAAGTTTACATGGCACAGCAGCAAGAATGTACACAAACAGAAACACACACATACACACACACACACACACACACAGAGAGAGAGAGAGAGAGAGAGAGAGAGAGAGAGAGAGAGAGAGAGAAAACAAAAATAACAGCAGTAGTTACTAATTATAATAATAGTTAACTGTATAAATGTCCTACAGTACGGAAGCGTGGAGCTGTCACCCAAATAAAAAAAAATCGGACCTTATCACGTTATAACGTGATAAGTTTATCATAAGAACATAGCCTGTACTGTATGCAGATGTTGTTACGACCTATATTGGAGCAAAATACATTTTATGGAAAATATACTCATCAAACAGAAACTTTTCAGTTCTTTTTGACAATGATTAATTGTTCTACTCTGGTTTGTTGTTGTACAGAAATGTGGGGCAGTTATGAGAAACACGTAGGTCACCTGCCTGCACGCAGTGAGACGGTGTGCGTGTGTGTCTGAATTGCCACAGAGCAGGCATCCCCAACCTGGGACCTCTTGAGCCAGAGTCCTGCAGGTTTTCAGTATGTCCATACTGCAGCACACCTGACTCAAATAATGGGTCGTTAAGAGGCTGGTGCAGACCTGGTTTATTATTGTACACAAGACCGTTATAAGCAACGCGGTGCGTCACCTGCCTGCACGCAGTGAAACGGTGCGTGCATGTGTCTGAGTGGCAATAGAGTGTGTGTGCTGCTTTCAGTTAATAACATGTTGTCTCCTGACAATAAAAATGAAAATTATAAAGGCTTTATGCACCGCTGGGACTGGGAGAAATAAGTTGCCGACACAAAGACGTGGTTCTGTCTACTTAAAGGGTGCAACGTCAACAAGTGTCCTCCAAGCTTCATCAAATCTCTCCAATGAAGTAAAACTTAATCCCATGTAGTAAATTAGGAATTTCTCTGGAAATAATAAACCACACTGAAAACCTGCAGGACACTGGCTCAAGAGGTCCCAAGTTGGGGAAGCCTGATCTGTGGCAATTCAGACATAGGCCTACAGGTACGCCCCATCTCACTGCGTGCAGGCAGGTGACCTACGTGTTTCTCAGAACTGTCCCACATTTCTGTACAACAATAAACCAGAGTAGAACAATTAATCATTGTCAAAAAGAACTGAAAAGTTTCTGCTTGATGAGTATATTTTCCATGAAATGTATTTTGCTCCAATAAAGGTCGTAACAACATCTGCATACAGTACAGGCTGTGTTCTTATAATAAACTTATCACGTTATAATGTGATAGGTTTCACGTTATTACAATAAAGTATCACGTTATAACGTGATACGTTTCACGTTATTACAATAAAGTATCACGTTATAACGTGATAAGGTCTGATTTTTTTTAATTTGGGTGACAGCTCCACGCTTCCGTACTACAGAGACGTTACATTAACAAATAAAAAATTATTAGTTATATACACATAACTGAGTGGTGGGAAGCAATGCAGGGTGATGGGGTGGCAGATAGACAGGGTGATGGGGTGGCAGATAGACAGGGTGATGGGGTGACAGACAGACAGGGTGATGGGGTGGCAGAAAGACAGGGTGATGGGGTGGCAGACAGACAGGGTGATGGGGTGGCAGATAGACAGGGTGATGGGGTGGCAGATAGACAGGGTGATGGGGTGACAGACAGACAGGGTGATGGGGTGGCAGAAAGACAGGGTGATGGGGTGGCAGACAGACAGGGTGATGGGGTGGCAGATAGACAGGGTGATGGGGTGACAGACAGACAGGGTGATGGGGTGGCAGATAGACAGGGTGATGGGGTGGCAGAAAGACAGGGTGATGGGGTGGCAGATAGACAGGGTGATGGGGTGACAGACAGACAGGGGGATGGGGTGGCAGATAGACAGGGTGATGGGGTGACAGATAGACAGGGTGATGGGGTGGCAGATAGACAGGGTGGTGGGGTGGCAGAAAGACAGGGTGATGGGGTGGCAGACAGACAGGGTGATGGGGTGACAGACAGACAGACAGGGTGATGGGGTGACAGATAGACAGGGTGATGGGGTGGCAGATAGACAGGGTGGTGGGGTGGCAGAAAGACAGGGTGATGGGGTGGCAGACAGACAGGGTGATGGGGTGACAGACAGACAGACAGACAGGGTGATGGGGTGACAGACAGACAGACAGGGTGATGGGGTGGCAGATAGACAGGGTGATGGGGTGACAGACAGACAGGGTGATGGGGTGGCAGATAGACAGGGTGATGGGGTGACAGATAGACAGGGTGATGGGGTGGCAGATAGACAGGGTGGTGGGGTGGCAGAAAGACAGGGTGATGGGGTGACAGACAGACAGACAGGGTGATGGGGTGACAGACAGACAGACAGGGTGATGGGGTGACAGATAGACAGGGTGATGGGGTGGCAGATAGACAGGGTGATGGGGTGACAGACAGACAGGGTGATGGGGTGACAGACAGACAGGGTGATGGGGTGGCAGAAAGACAGGGTGATGGGATGACAGACAGACAGGGTAATTGGGTGGCAGACAGACAGGGTGATGGGGTGACAGACAGACAGGGTGATGGGGTAACAGATAGACAGGGTGATGGGGTGACAGACAGACAGGGTGATGGGGTGACAGACAGACAGGGTGATGGGGTGGCAGAAAGACAGGGTGATGGGGTGACAGATAGACAGGGTGATGGGGTGACAGACAGACAGGGTGATGGGGTGACAGATAGACAGGGTGATGGGGTGACAGACAGACAGGGTGATGGGGTGGCAGAAAGACAGGGTGATGGGATGACAGACAGACAGGGTAATTGGGTGGCAGACAGACAGGGTGATGGGGTGACAGACAGACAGGGTGATGGGGTAACAGATAGACAGGGTGATGGGGTGACAGACGGACAGGGTGATGGGGTGACAGACAGACAGGGTGATGGGATGACAGACAGACAGGGTAATTGGGTGGCAGACAGACAGGGTGATGGGGTGACAGACAGACAGGGTGATGGGGTGGCAGAAAGACAGGGTGATGGGATGACAGACAGACAGGGTAATTGGGTGGCAGACAGACAGGGTGATGGGGTGACAGACAGACAGGGTGATGGGGTAACAGATAGACAGGGTGATGGGGTGACAGATAGACAGGGTGATGGGGTGACAGATAGACAGGGTGATGGGGTGACAGACAGACAGGGTGATGGGGTGACAGAAAGACAGGGTGATGGGGTGACAGACAGACAGGGTGATGGGGTGACAGATAGACAGGGTGATGGGGTGACAGACAGACAGGGTGATGGGGTGGCAGATAGACAGGGTGGTGGGGTGGCAGATAGACAGGGTGGTGGGGTGGCAGACAGACAGGGTGGTGGGGTGGCAGATAGACAGGGTGGTGGGGTGGCAGATAGACAGGGTGGTTGTTATATGGACCTGTTGTAGGAATGACCTGCTGTAGCTTCTTCCTGTTTTGTAGGTGTAGGAACCTAATGGTGAAGGATTTGCTCAGAGCCGGCAGGATGTATCGGGTGGGTGGAGGTGTCCACGTTACATGTTAGCATAGTCAACATACGTCTGTCTGCCACCTCCTTGATGGAGTCCAGTGAGCAGACCAGGACAGAACAAGTTCTTAACCAGTTTAAATCTGTTGTGGAAATTTCATATTATTCCTTTTACTATATTATGTCTACTGATCCCTCTCAGGGTAAACAGCTTGTTTAAGTTCTTGGTAATTGAGTTTAATACTAAGTAGCCTGTTGCTATCGTAAGTGGATGCATTCTTTAGAACAGTTCGCTCTGACCTGTGTGACTTAGCTGATACCAGCCAGGCGCCTCAGGATGACCCAGCCGGGCATTCTGTCTTAATGTCACTGGGGTTGTTTATGTGCTCACTAAACTGAAAAAGCTCATTAGGTTTGTTGAAGTGTCTAATCCTGTGTGGGGAACAGACAGTCTCTTTGTTTGTATTTCATGATGTGCTGTGACGTGATCATTCTGCTTAAAAGATGCTGCCTGTGTGTTTCTTATCAGATTCTGTTCAGATCTCTGTGCTGTCAGACCTCTGAGCAGTCTCTCAGGAATTGCAATTCTATTCTTTCTATTCTTCCTATTCATTCTATTCTTTGTATTTTAATCCTGTGTTCAATAAACTTGTAATCATTTTTCACTTCAGAACCAGACTCTTAATTCCTTGACAGAGTAACTTTTTGCCTCAACAACCTGGTGTCAGAAGTGCTCCTGCGTGGTCAGTTTCGGGTTTTACGACGGGTGTCTGATCAACCTGAGTACGTCTCAGCTTTTGTTTTCTGGGGGACTCCTCGTGGATCTCCTTACTGGCCCGCCAGGACCTCGAACATCTTCCATCCTGTCAAGGAAGTCTGGTGAGTGAGAAATTACTCTAGGATTTTAGGTTGCTCTCACGCACACACACATTTCTCCCTTTTTAGAAAAGTAGGAAGACGGGCAGCCGGGGGTTTTGGGAGCTCCGCTTATAGGAGCAGGCCTGGAAGTCTCATTAGGAGATCTGGGCAGGTTAAAATCCCTTCACAAGGGATTTTGGGAGCTCCGTAGGCTAGAAGCGGGCCTGAAGGTCTCATTAGGAGATCTGGGCAGGTTAAAATCCCTTCACAAGGGTGTGAGTGGGTCTCTCGCTGGAAAGCAGTGAGATAGGGCGGACGGATTAGCCGTTATTCCGTATTCTACAGAGACGTCTGTAGTCTAAGGTGTGGGAATATTCCTCCCCGTGCTTAAGTATAAACATGGGTAATGTAGGCTCCAAAACACCGGCGACGCCCCGCGGTGAACTCTTTGAGTTCATGGAACGTAAGTATGGGAAGGTGTGTGTGGAGGTGTGTGCGGAGTGGATCCAGAATGGTATTTTTCCAGCCGAAGGCTCTTTGAGCCCGGCAGCATTAAAAATAACTAAAGAAGGTTTAGATAGGATGAGGGACAAATTAAAGTCACAGAAACGGGTGAAGGTCTCAGATTGGGACAGCTTAGAAAACATCAGGCGGCTTTAACAAACTGGCTCGCAGAATGTGCGCGTCGACAAGAGAAATCAGAACGCCAAAGTTCTTTCAAAACTTACTGAACCTCCACAGACTGACCTGCAACGACCTGACAACAGCCATGATAAGCGAACGACAACCTCTGTTGCTGTGTCTCACTTTTCTCAGCTGAAAACTAACTCATTGTATCCTCTCTACCTGCATGTCCACCATCGGGCCCGAGCGGCCAGAACACCTCATTCCTGTGCCCAGACCTGACGATGCTGGGAGCGTCTCCGGATCCGGACTTGGATTGCCTACCCCAGTCCCGCCACCTGCCCAAGGCCGAACCACAGCCCGATCCGCAGACCACAGAGGAAAAGAAAAAGTCCAAAGCCCCTCACAAAAGCAGCAGAACCTCCATTGTGACCCTGAGGAAAGATGGCCTGAACTCTGATTCCACCACTCACTCATGCCCCATGGTCAAGTGGCTGGTCCGACTGGGACCCATTCTGGTCTTCCAAACATGGACGGAGACCGAGGTCGCTGAAGATCGCGACCCAATGGCCCCTTTGACCTCTGGGCCAAAGTTTGCTGATGAGTTCCCTTTTTTTTTTTCTGCTGCTGGAGCTGCTGAGGGGGGACAAAGAGCTGCACCTGGCTGCTATGACAATGTATTCAGCTCTGTCTGGTCCAAACCCAAACGGGGCCAGACGGCGTGACTTCCCACGTGGACGTGGGCGGGGTTCTCGAGGACGTGGCTGCCATCATGACGCATGTCATATCTGCGGACAGCTGGGACACTGGAAGGCTGAGTGTCCGCGTCGCCTGAAAAACCGGGGCCGGCAGCTTGCCCCTTCAGATTGACTGGGGGGGGTATGGCGGCCAAGGATGGATCAGGGGGGACGCTCCACATCTCTGGGTGACGTAACTTACACACACAAAGTTTTGACCCAGTAAATGAAAGCTCTCCTCTCCTTTTCCTCCTGCTCTGCTGCCAGCACACAGACACCCAATGTAAACAAACTACAGATAACACAACACACACACCCAGCTCCCACACACACACACACACACCCGCTGAAGGTCACAACACTGATGAACACGTGCAGTTTTCCCTCGCTCTGTTGCAATGAAGAGACGCTTGCTGTTTCCTCTGACTTTGACTAAATTAACCATGCTTATCTCTGTGCTCGAAAGCAGATGCATACCGACGAAGACGTATAGCAGCGAAAATACGCATTTAACGGCTGAGGCCTACAAGATTTTCCCAAACCTACAAGTCGAGGTGTCGGGTAAGACCGTTGAATTCATGGTAGACTCTGGTGCAACTAGATCAGTTTTGAGGGCTTCTGGGTTTCCTGTGCCGCTTCAGATGTCTGGTAATTTTGTGCATTCAATCTCTGCGTCTGGGACCACCGTGAAAGAAATGGTTGACCGCACCCCTTGGGTGTAATTTACTCTTGGGGTGTAAATTTAGACATTATTTCTGCTGTCTGAAGTTGGTCCGGTCAACCTTTTTGGTTTGAGATTTGATGTGTCGGTTAAACATTTGTCTCACATCTTCTCCTGATGGAGTGAAAGTTATGGCCAACCCTGACTCCGTCATCACAGCATGGACACACCCCCTGGGAAATCCTGTGTGCTATTGTTGGGAGGTCCCGAGCCAAATTTTTTCTGCAGCAGCTGACTGAAGTAAAAATCTTTCCCCCTCTGTCTCCAGCCCTGCTCAGAACTGTGTGTGCATTGCTAACATCTCACGGGAACCCGATGAGAGATTTGAAACACAATGGTTTAATCATTCTCCAGAAACTTTAAAGGTGTCATCTGTAAAGTGGAATGAGCACGTGGCTGCAGCTGTGCTCAGTCTGACAGAAGAACAGAAGGGATGCTTCCTGCTTCCGCATTCCATCCCGCATGCTCCTCCCTACAGCTATGTGAGTGAAACAGGGGTAATGCATGTATGTGAGCCGGCTGGTGAAACTGGGTGTGACTCTGAGTCTGTGTGGCTGCAGGGTGATGGATGTGGACTGATGACGTCAGCGTGTTGTTGAGTGTGTGTGAGAAGAAGACTGGAGTTCTCTCCTCTTGAACCTGCAGTGATGTTTTTCTTCTGCTGTGAATCCAGCTTGAAGGACACCCCCCTTTACCCCGTCTAACCGCTGACCCAGGATCTGATAAGATGGTTTCTCTCTCAGTCCTACAGCTGAAGCAGTGAGAGTGAGTAAAACCTTTTTCTGCCAGAGGTGTAAAGGCCCCCAAATACTGAACAGCAGTTTCCTGCTTGGTTCTGTGTGGTGATGCGAACTGCAACTTCCCTGATTTCCTGTCAACTTTAAGTGTGTGCGTAATTCGCACCAAAACTGCTTGTGTGTTTCTGGGTCCCGATTATTTTATTTTTGCTCACAGTTGGGTTAAGTTAAGGTTTTGAATATCTTGGTACCTATAATTTATAATAAACCAGAAACAGCTTCCATTTTGCTCTTAAAAAGGCTGCATAATAACTTTGACCCGTGGTCTCATGTGTGAACCATAACATGCTGCATTTAAGGGTTATTAGCAGCCACATCCACATATACTGGAATCATTTTCTTTGGTATTGCTCTATCATTCATTGCTAAGTTAAAATGGATAACATGGCTCTTTGAGATCAAGGTCTCAAACATCTATAAAAAAAAATTGAAAATACGTGCTATTTTTACTTTAAAGAATAAACACTGAAGGCCTGATCTATATTTCAACCAAGCAAACTAAAGATCTGAAATCTGTCTAAAAACAAATAAATGAATCCCGGGCACTTTGAGAAAATGTTCATTAATAAATGGGAATAAAAAAAAATTAAAGTAAAGTTAAGGAGCTCCTCTTTTAACGGTCACCAAATAACCAGATGGAAATTAGTTAAAGTAAAAGAAGGGAAAGTTTAAAAACCTACGTTAATATGGATAAAATAGTTTTTTTGGTTGTTGTTGCTATTTGAAATAACATGGGAAGGTGCACTGTAAGAATTAATACAGAGATGTACCTGGAGAAAAATACAAACTATTTCATAATAATCTGATATCCATGGATGTTTTAAACTGATTCTCTTGGAAAATAAAATAAAGAAATTGTAAAAGAACAAAAGCAAAAAGCTGCTCGAGCAAAAACTTGGCTGATGGTGGACACATAATTAAAAGCAATTTAACTTGATTTAATGTCCTTATCATCTCGGAGTTTAATAAATTGATTAAGAAAACTCCAGCAGACTTCATGTCTTTCCAAAACTATGTGATATTGGCCTTTATGGATCCTCCTACATGCAGGGAAAATCTACCTGCTCTGATTTGGCTTTTCTGCAGAACGAGTGACGTAACTGACAAAGTTCTGACTGACCTGAACGAACTGACGGACTTTACTCGACCTTTTCCTTCCAGCAGGATTTTCTCCAGGACGCTGCTCTGCTTCCACACAGGGATGGTTGCTGTGTTTCATAATGCTGCTACTCTGATGTTATTAACCAGAAACACCTTTATTTTCCTGATAAGCAGGACTGATGATGTGGATCTATCTACAGGAAAAGACGTCTACACTAAATCTCTTTTGAATATGTGTGTGTACATTTAGAAAAATCAACCATGATTTTGACGCTTATGACATTCTGGGATAAACTTTTACAGGAAGGATATTATCACCATGGATACGGGTGCATGTGCTGTTTTAGTTCATCTTATCATACTGCTGATGATGGCTGCTTTCACAGGGGTGATACCGGAGCAGTGGCCTTCAGGATCCAGTCGTATAGTCTGGTCATTTCATAATAACTTGTTTTTTCTAGATTACAGGAACAAGCAGATGTTGTAATGGAAAATATCTGATGTGTTTATGTTGGTTATGTGCATGTATGACACTGTCCTGTGGTTTGAGGGAATGTTGATGTGTTTTAGAAAGTTTGTTTTGTCCACATCTTTCTCTCCTAATGCTGGTTGCTATGGCGACGCAGTCACCGTTCTAAAAACCGGACAGTAAGCTGGTTTTGGACGTGTCTAAAAAACCGGACGGTAAGCTGGTTTTGGACGTGTCTAAAAACCGGACGGTAAGCTGGTTTTGGACGTGTCTAAAAAACCGGACGGTAAGCTGGTTTTGGACGTGTCTAAAAACCGGACGGTAAGCTGGTTTTGGACGTGTCTAAAAACTGGACGGTAAGCTGGTTTTGGACGTGTCTAAAAGCCGGACGGTAAGCTGGTTTTGGACGTGTCTAAAAACTGGACGGTAAGCTGGTTTTGGACGTGTCTAAAAGCCGGACGGTAAGCTGGTTTTGGACGTGTCTCGGGTTGCTGACCTTGGCAGGCACCGTTACTCCTGTCTGTCTCACTCCGCCGTCTCTCACTTGATGTCTCCCTTCTTCTCCTCCTCGCTCCCTCTCTCCTCTGCTCTCTGTTCCCCTCCCTTCACATCCTCTGCTTTGCATGCTGACGGCTCTCTACCTCCTCCTGACCTGCAGGAGGATGTGTAACCGGACAAGGTTGAACCTCAGTCCATTTCAGGTTCTCTCTAGCAGGCCTCCTGGTCTTGGAACTGAGCCGGCCCAACCTGGAATCGTCATTGGTGAGGATTTAGTGTTGTTTTATTGTGAAACCTTTTCCTTGTGCTTTCTGAGGCTTCACAGGATCAGCAGCTCTCCCACAACCAGCTGCAATGGGTTTCACACACTGATGCAGAATGGCTGGATTGTAGTTTGTTCGTGACGTGGTTCCACGTCCTGCTGAAACCGTGTGCCATTCGATCCGTCCCGGAGACTGGGTCCTGACTAAGAACCTCAAAAGGATGCACTGTGGGTCCCAGCGGTTCTGTGGACCCCTTCCAGGCTGGTGCCCATTTCATCGGAGTCCAGGGACACGTCAGGTGCCCCCCCCGAGGGTGCAGCTGTATCGCCTGGCCCTTAGCCTGAGAAGGAGCCTAGCAACGGGACGTCGTGGCCCCGGACAGAGCGGGTGAGCCTAGCAACTGGACGTTGTGGCCCCGGACAGAGCGGGTGAGCCTAGCAACACAACTGGATTTTCCTGGCTCCTTCTGACCTGAGCCCACCACTGATCTGCCTGTTTGCTGCTTGCACACCTGTTTCCTGCCTAAAGGTGTGCAGTTCATTTTCCCTGTGGGAAAAAGGAATGGAACCCTGGATGCATCAACACCGTCTCCCACCTGCACATTTGGTGGTGTTTCAGTGCAGAGGTTGGTGTCTGCCTCTGTTTGTTTTAGCAGCACTGTTTTCGCTACTGTACGTGCTGTCTGCCCTGACAGCAGGAGTTTCACCTGTTCCTCCTTCACCTTCACCTGGTACGTTTTCAGTTCCTGAGTTAGACTGCGACGCCATGTCATCAATCATCATGACGAACATGACAACTTGTGGTATGCACTTGCTAAGCAGACCACAACCAAAGTGATTAATAGCACATGTTACGTGTGTTCTCTGATCCCTCATGCCACACCGACTGGAGACGGGAGAGCGGCTGGTGCTATCCTTCCTGGCTGCCAGATCAGTGGGTAAATCTAACAGTACACATTTCCTCCATGCTTCTTTGCTTCTGAAGTTTTGTCCATGGATGCATGATTTTTCATTTCAGTCTATTAGGTTTCACAGAGACTTCTCCAGCAAGACTGATCACCTGATTTCTAAGTCTGTGACGCCTTCTAGTTCTGTACATGCAGTGGCTGCCCCGTTGTGTTTTGAGATGCCTTGGTTTGATGTGTATATGCTTTTAGGGGTAAGCAGTACCTGTAATCACACCATCCTTGCTTCATGTGGGTTTTTTTTACTGCTGGATAGACCTCCCTGTAAGGATCCTAATTTTATGTTGTGTGCAGGAGAGAGTAATGTTAAGTTGTCCTGGTTTGTCCATATTTAACTCTTCTATCTCCATCTTTTATCTCTTCTATCTCCGTCTTCTATCTCTTCTATCTCCGTCTTCTATCTCTTCTATCTCCATCTTTTATCTCTTCTATCTCCATCTCCTGAGGGTTATAGTTGTCCAACTAATGTGGGTTGGGTTTGCAGTTCAAAGTCCTTTTTGTATCTGCCTAGAAATTGGTGTGGTAGACGCTATCTATCTTATCTCATCCCTCACCTCCGTGTGTTGTCAGATCTTTCAGGGGTTCTCGCTCCTCCTCATATGACTACAAGGGCTCGTATCTCCATCACTAACTCAGTGCTTGGGGGGTGTTTTTTCCACACTATGGTACAGTTAACAATGCTTTTCAAATGGACGCATTAGCTGTAGAGTTACAAAGTCTCACTTTTCTAAAACTAAGGGGTTCGACGTGTTAGATTACATTAGATTAGATAAACTTTATTGATCCCACGGACGGGAAATTCACTTATTACGGCAGCATTTAAAAAGTGAAAGATAAAAAAGAAAAGAATAAATAGATAAACTTAAGAGTTCAATATAACACAATAAACATAAAGAAAACAATAACAGAATAAGGTGACGGTATAAATGACTGTGTAAACAGTGTAAACAGACTACAACATGACAGCCTGGTTCAGGGGTTACAGATTGTTGTAGAGTCTGACAGCAGTTGGGATGAAGGATCGGCGGAGCCTCTTTCTTACACCGTGGGTGTAACAGTCTGCTGCTGAAGGACCTGAGTTAAAGGCCCTCCGGGTCATGACCCTGCAGAATAGGATGGCTCTGGACTTTCTCTTAGCTGAAAGGGGGGACCTGCAAGGTTATAGGGGACGAGTGTTGTACATTCATTCCTGATATGTCTACTAATCTGTCTTCTGTTCATGTCACCTTAGAGATCTGTTATCTGGGATGGAGGCTCGTGATAGCTCTGGATTTTCTTCTGAATTATGGTCTTGGTTTCAGTCAGGTGGCTGGTGGCATATCTTGCTCGCAGTTTTAGGCCCTATTTTTGCTGTTCTGATTACCTGCTGGCATGTGGTGACTTTCGTCCCCTGGTGCCTCAAGGTTCTGATAACATCTGCGTTTCCTGGTCATTCCCTCCAGATGTTTGTTAGTGCTCAGGGCGATTTTTCTAACACCCCGTTAGATTTCCTGGTTTCTCCTCCCGCTTAGCCTCCCCGGATCTGTTATGATGATACTGGTCTTCCGCTTGATTTTTCTAGTGATGATGAAGTTTAGGTTGTGTGGATAGTTCTCTGTTTAGTCATCTTAGTTTGCTCTTCTTCTCATTCATATGTATTCTGATGTGTTTTTTTGTTGTTTTTTGCTGGAAATCACATGTGTTGAATTGAGGTTGATTTTTATTTCCCCATTCAGAGTTATGATGGAGTTTCTCGAATCCTTGTGACTTTCAACTTCTGATGTTTTGTCTGAATGTATATTGGGAAAATGGGGAGTTGATTTGATTGTTGAATATAATCATTACGGGTTTTTTTACTACAAATACATTACTTTTATTACTTTTATCTTTTATGGGTTTTCTGTTTTTTTTGTTTTTTTTGTTTCCTCTGTCTTCCCATTGTTTTTTTTGTTTCAATTGTTTGCTTTTTTTTCTTTGTTTTTATGTGTTCATTAGCGGGTTGATGTCACCGTGAGTTTTTGGGTTCACTAGCTGATTGTGGTGTTCTCATTTTTATCCACTGTGCATCTCTGCCTCAGTGGTTATCGTTGTTTGATGCATTTTTGGTGTTTTTTTCTTTTATGCTTTAATCTTATGAAATTTTCTTTTCTGGTGTGATCAATATGAAATGGGTTTCATTATGATCATAAGAGGGGAATTGTTGTGGAAATTTCATATTATTCCCTTTACTATATTATGTCTACTGATCCCTCTCAGGGTAAACAGGTTGTTTAGGTTCTTGGTAATTGAGTTTAATACTAAGTAGCCTGTTGCTATCATGCATTCTTTAGAACGGTTCGCTCTGACCTGTGTGACTTATCTGATACCAGCCAGGCGCCTCAGGATGACCCAGCCGGGCATCCTGCCTTAATGTCACTGGGGTTGTTTACGAGCTCAATAAAACTGAAAAAGCTCATTAGGTTTGCTGAAGTGTCTAATCCTGTGTGAGGAACAGACAATCTCTTTGTTTGTATTTCATGATGTGCTGTGACGTGATCATTCTGCTTAAAAGATGCTGCCTGTGTGTTTCTTATCAGATTCTGTTCAGATCTCTGTGCTGTCAGACCTCTGAGCAGTCTCTCAGGAATTGCAATTCTATTCTTTCTATTCTTCCTATTCATTCTATTCTTTGTATTTTAATCCTGTGTTCAATAAACTTGTAATCATTTTTCACTTCAGAACCAGACTCTTAATTCCTTGACAGAGTAACTTTTTGCCTCAACAAATCTCTTCCAGTCTCATAAAAGGCTGCAGAGGCCACAGCGATGTCAAAAAATGTCCGGAGCAGAGCTCCATGCACACTGAAGGACCTCAGCCCTCTCAGCAGGTGGAGGCAACTCTGGCCCTTCCTGCATCAGGTCGGTGTGTCCAGTCCAGTTTTTTGCTGAGGTGAAACAAAAGTGAATTTCATGCATGTCAGTTTTTCTCAATGTCAGATGTAAAATTTTCTACCCTTCTGTGTCTTCAGATATTACATATGAATATTTTTGCCACTTTTTTTCTCAGATCTTTCAGTCAACTTTACTCCTAATCAAAAATACCAGATATGTACTGAAGTTTTAAAATATTCTTTGTTGGCTTTAAAAGACTTGTTCACCACCTGTAAATCAGAAGGAAGAGTGTTCAAAAATCCACATTTTTAAAAGAAGGCAAAAACACCAGAGTTTGAGTAGAATTGACAATTCTTTGTTAAGCCAGTAATAAAAAACAATACATATCTTCTCGAGAAGGAGGCCTGTTAGCTTAGCTTCTGGTCAACTAATACACAAAGTGTCGGGACCCTTCGGTTCAGCCAAAAGACCCGCCTACCTAAATTATCCTCCTCATTTATACTGATACAAAGCATTGTGGCTATGTGCGTGCATGTGGTGAGCATTCATGTGAATGTGTATTTTGCAAGGTGGTCCTTCCTTCTTCCGGGAATTTGATTCCTCCAGGTCCTCCTTTTGGGGTACGTCAGAGCTGAAAGGAAAGAAGATGCTTCGCTCTGCCCTGTTATCTGTCTGTCTCTGTGCTGACCTCCTTCTACCTGTTCCCACCGTTTTACACAAAAGGCTGTACTTTTAATGATTTCTGAGTTACTGGGAAATTCCGTTCTGCTAGGAGTGAATAGATAAGCAAAGAGATACAAAAATATTTACGATTTACTCCCTACTGGCCATCCAGAACATTGTCAAGGTCCCTGTTATTTTCTCAGTATTGAACTCAGTAACCCTATATGAGTTTGTGTCCTGTTTGTGAATGCATTATCTGTGAGCTGTGAAGGAATAATAATAATTAAGCTGTAGTTCTATTAATTAAAATCAGAGCCTAATGAATGTTACTAAAATCTAAGGATAAAATGTAAATGAATAAATGAATAAGAATGCTTAAATGAGTAAATGAATAATAAATGAGTAAATGAATCAAAATGCTTATAAAATATTTGCAACAACTCCCCCTGTTGGACTGAAGGAATCCTTCAGTCCACTAAACCATCCTCCTGTGTGGTTAACCCTTAAATAGCAACTGTACGAGAGATCCGTTTTCTCCCGGAGCTTCAAACCCTCATCAGCCAACACAGTACTGTTTGTACCTTTAAGTAGGAAGTCAGCTGCAGAAAACATGGTTAAGGGGTCTCAAACCTCTGTGTCCTCCCCTGACAGTTCTCCATCCAGGGGGTCATCAGAGTCCAGCAGGGACTGGACCTCCAGAAGGGGAAACTGAGCTGAATAAGGCGGTGGAGGAGAATACTTTTTGTCAACCGCAGCCTGAATAGAACGCTCACAGAGAGAATGGATTAGTGTAATACAACAGCAGCCACAGATCAATTTCATCTTAAAAAGTTGGCTTTGGAAAAAAGAAAAAAGAAAAAACAAACATGGTTCATTTCCAAATTTTGTCTTAAAATAAAACTTATGTCTGATATGATTTTAAAATCTGCTGAATTGTTTTAGTGAGAACATGACTTCTCATCTGTTCAGAGTGTTAAATTAATGCCTTTGCTGTAAATACAACAGTGTCCAGGTTCATTATGTCATTTAAGGAATGTATGGAAATAAGACCTAATTTATTTATTTATTTTATGTATTTTTCTAAAGACAACTAAAATGAATAAAATAAGAAACTTGCCCTATAAGCCTAAACAGTGCTGCTTTATAATAAAAATACAATACAATTTTAGAATATAAAATGTAAAATTTCATTAGCTCCCAAAAAGGTCTAAGAAAGGAAAAAATTAAATATCAAATGAATAGTAAACAGTAGTTTTTATAATCTCTGGTGATGCTCTCAATTCCTGTTTTTCTATTTTCTTCAGTCCCTCCTGTTCTGAGAGTAGCATCTGAAATAGCTGTGGTCGATAGCCAGTGACGTTTTTTGCTGCTTTATCTGCCGCTGCGTTTCCTCTGGCTCGCCTGTCCTGGCTTTTCGTGTGCACTCTGACTTTAACAACTGCCACTTCTGTGGGTTCTAAGAGAGCCTGTGCCAAGTCCTTCATGAGTTTGGCATATTTAATAGGTTTGTGAGTGGATGTCAGATATCCACCTTTTTCCCACTGTGGAAGTTCCATATGTACAGCATTTACAATGTAAGCAGAATCTGAAAAAATATCCACTCTTCTATGTTTTGCATATTTTAAGGCAGCAATGATAGCTTTTAGTTCAGCTTTTTGTGCTGACTTGTGTTCATCTGTAATGATTTCAGCTAGGACAGTTTCAAACTGTCCTTCTTTTCTCTGTGTATTTACATCTTGGACCACTGCAAATCCGGCCCTTAACTCCCCCTGTTCGCCCCTGAAACAACAACCATCTGTAAAGAGTAAGAGATCAGGATCAGAAAGAGGTGTGGCATACAGGCCAGGGCGAAAAGATGAAAGAGAGATAACTCTGGGCACACAGTCATGTGGTTCTCCCTCAGGGAAGGCCTCAGCAGCATTAGAATGGGTGCTCTCAAAGGTGATATGGGGCTGACACACAATGCGGGAAATTTTTTGTGCATCTAAGAGGAGAGAGAGTGAAAGCAGAAGAGTCCAACAAAGCTCTAACTCCATGAGGAGTGTGTACAGTGAGAGGATGACACTGAACCACAGGAGCAGACTTCACCAGTAGAGCAGCGACAGCTGCAGTCGCGGTGACACAAGTTGGCTGTCGGACAGTATGTAAATATTACATATTTGGTGAGTGTTGATCAGAAGTGAAGCTGATTCAACAGTGTGAGCAAAACAAGGAGGAACGTCTGAATGTATGTAATGTTTTTTAGCAGCTCTTGGCTCAGGTGACCCGACAGGGTAGTAAATTTGTCCCTCCCGGGCTTCCATTGACCCTCAAGACAGATTGAAACTTAAATTTCATAGAGAAGCACTTTCTTATAGGAAATGATGTGATATGTGTAAATACAGCCGGGCGGAGGCTGATATTTGAGGAAAAATGACGTGGAAAGACCAAAAATTTCAGATAACCTACAAGGGTTAAGAAACGAAACAAAGTTGGTGAGACGGTAAAAATAAGTAAAGTCCAAAACTTTCAAACCATGACTCTGGTTTGAGCTTGCACATTGCAGGTGTCTGCAGGACCACCAGGGGGCGCTCATTTCCACATAAACTTGAAGTGGTTTCATCAGTTTGTAGAGGAGCAGGAGGAGGAAGAGGAGGAGGAGGTCACAGCTGGTTAGTTCTGCATTACATGTTGCATCAGAGACAGGAAGCACACATGATGCTCAGCGTCTCTGTGCATCACACCGATACCACAGAGGAGGCGAGACAAGAAGAGGTGAAGCTCAGCCGGAGCTAAGGAGGCGCTCAGAATCCGAACCGGGTCGAGTCCAAATACCGAACCACCAAAACAGAAAGGAGGTGAGAGGAGGTGCAAGGGGAGCAGAGGACGAGGAAACACAGGGGAAGTTCAGGTTGAAAGCAGTAGGAGAGGACGGGAAGAGGACGATAAGGAGAGACGGGAGGACACTGAGCGGGGGAGGAGGAGGAGGCGTGGTGGCGGCATCATGGAGGAGGACATCAGGAAGCAGGGGATGCTCTTCCTCCAGCAGCAGCGATTTGGGAAGGTACAAACACAACTTACCGTAGAAACTTCCAGCGTGCACGGCCTGAGCTCAGCTGTTTGTGCGTGCATGTGTGTGTGTGCGTAGAAATGGAAGCGGGTGTGGTGTGTCCTCTACAGGGAGAGCTCCTGCTCCATCTCCAGGCTGGAGTTCTTCGAGTGTAAAGATGGAGGGAACGTGGAGAAGAACGACAAAAGTCTGCGCAAACAGCAGGAGCACAAAAAGGTACCGCACACTCCTCAGCTCCGGTTCCATAGCGACCAGGCTCACTGTTACCCGCATGACGAGAGACACCGTTTGTCTCCCAGGTGATCCGTCTTTCTGACTGCATCCGGGTGTCGGAGGTAGAGATGGACGGCTGTCCCAGAGACACGGGGTCCTTCCTGGTGGAGACCACCGAGAAGATCTACGTGTTCGCCTCCGAGAGAAACCAGCTGGACGACTGGACACACAAACTGTGTGAGATCGCCTTCCCCGTAGGAACACACACACACACACACACACACACACACACACACACACACACACACACACACACACACACACACAGAGTTATTTATTATTTACTTATCAGAAACCAGAAACTAAACATCACAATTGCGGCGCTCAGCTGTGCTAACACGATGCAACGGAGGAAAGACATCAGAATGACTTCAAAGACATGCTGGCAGCAGACTGGCTCCTTATTTATCTGGATGGGTTTTATAACATGAAGTTTTGTTTTACAATGACAGAACATGTTTTAGTGGTTGAGCTTCTTATTAACATCTCCCTTTTTCCTGGAAATCCTGTTTTCCCCGAGCATGGCTCTTAAGAGGATTAATATAGAATGTGTCTTTATTCATTTCTGCAAACAGCTTTAATATCTAACATGTGGTGTGGAAGGTAATAGTGGAAATGTCTCACATTTCACATCATTTCCTGCTTTTATTCTGGACCGTTGGTGTCTCTGTTTCCCGTTTTCTAGATTTTGTGCGTACGCCTGCTGAAAGTATTTTCCAAACGCTAGTGATGTGCAATCAGGAGGTTTTTCTAATTTAACATGTTCACCACGTCTGCCAGCCCTCATCCACCAGCGAATGGACATGAAAACCAGCTCCACGTAGAACTCCAAACGCCCAGAAACAGACCAGGACCATAAAATTAGAACGTGCTTGTGGGTTTATTTGGTTTAATCCATGTTTAAAAAAGTCACCTTTGCTCTACAGGTGTGACCCTACAGATCTAAGGCTATGGGTCTGATCCTCCAGGTCTGAAGCTACAGGTCTGAGACTCCAGCTTTGAGCCTCCAGGTCTGAAGCTACAGGTCTGAAACTACAGGTCTGAGCCTCAAGGTCTGAAGCTACAGGTCTGAGACTCCAGGTCTGAAGCTACAGGTCTGAGACTCCAGCTTTGAGCCTCCAGGTCTGAAGCTACAGGTCTGAGACTCCAGCTTTGAGCCTCCAGGTCTGAGCCTCCAGGTCTGAAGCTACAGGTCTGAGACTCCAGCTTTGAGCCTCCAGGTCTGAAGCTACAGGTCTGAGCCTCCAGGTCTGAAGCTACAGGTCTGAGACTCCAGGTCTGAAGCTACAGGTCTGAGACTCCAGCTTTGAGCCTCCAGGTCTGAAGCTACAGGTCTGAGACTCCAGGTCTGAAGCTACAGGTCTGGGACTCCAGCTTTGAGCCTCCAGGTCTGAAGCTACAGGTCTGAGCCTCCAGGTCTGAAGCTACAGGTCTGAGACTCCAGCTTTGAGCCTCCAGGTCTGAAGCTACAGGTCTGAGACTCCAGCTTTGAGCCTCCAGGTCTGAAGCTACAGGTCTGAGCCTCCAGGTCTGAAAGTACAGGTCTGAGCCTCCAGGTCTGAAGCTACAGGTCTGAGACTCCAGCTTTGAGCCTCCAGGTCTGAGCCTCCAGGTCTGAAGCTACAGGTCTGAAAGTACAGGTCTGAGCCTCCAGGTCTGAAGCTACAGGTCTGAGACTCCAGCTTTGAGCCTCCAGGTCTGAAGCTACAGGTCTGAGCCTCCAGGTCTGAAGCTACAGGTCTGAGACTCCAGCTTTGAGCCTCCAGGTCTGAAGCTACAGGTCTGAAACTACAGGTCTGAGCCTCCAGGTCTGAAGTTACAGGTCTGAGACTCCAGCTTTGAGCCTCCAGGTCTGAAGCTACAGGTCTGAGACTCCAGCTTTGAGCCTCCAGGTCTGAAGCTACAGGTCTGAGACTCCAGCTTTGAGCCTCCAGGTCTGAGCCTCCAGGTCTGAAGCTACAGGTCTGAGCCTCCAGGTCTGAGCCTCCAAGTCTGAAGCTACAGGTCTGAGCCTCCAGGTCTGAGCCTCCAGGTCTGAGCCTCCAGGTCTGAAGCTACAGGTCTGAGACTCCAGCTTTGAGCCTCCAGGTCTGAGCCTCCAGGTCTGAAGCTACAGGTCTGAGACTCCAGCTTTGAGCCTCCAGGTCTGAAACTACAGGTCTGAAACTACAGGTCTGAGCCTCCAGGTCTGAAGTTACAGGTCTGAGACTCCAGCTTTGAGCCTCCAGGTCTGAAGCTACAGGTCTGAGACTCCAGCTTTGAGCCTCCAGGTCTGAGCCTCCAGGTCTGAAGCTACAGGTCTGAGCCTCCAGGTCTGAGCCTCCAAGTCTGAAGCTACAGGTCTGAGCCTCCAGGTCTGAGCCTCCAGGTCTGAGCCTCCAAGGATTTTGGAACTATCTGCTTGTCAAGGTTCAGCTCTTAAAGTTGTCCTTTGTGCAGCAGCTGCTTCCTGCCTCTCCTCTCATGTTGTTCTGTGAATCATGACAGCTGTTGGTGATCAGCTGATCGGCTTATAAGATAATTAAACACCAAAGAATAAATCATTTGTACTGCACACACACACACACACACTCTGTCACACACACATATTGATTAGGCATTGAATATTTTCCTGGTTTTCCATGAAGCATGTTGTGACTAGCATGCTAACGATGCTAAAATAGTGTTTGAGGTTTTGTTTATTTCAGCGACACAGAGACGGTTTAACTTTGCTTTTCAGTTCAGTAAAATGCTTAATGAATAATTAGAGAAACAGAGAATTTAGTTGCTGCTTATCATCAGAATTATCTGTGTTTATAAGCAGTTTATGAATAATGGTGTAGAAATACAAAAATGAGAGGTCAGCTAATATGTAGGCACGTGTGTGTTTGTAGGTATGTAGAAATGTTTGTGTATATAAAACGGAACAAGCCAGTTTATATTTTCTAATGTACTAAAAGGCGTCAAATTAAAAAAAGTTAGACTTTTGCAGGATCACCTGACAGCCCTGAGTCATCACTCCACTTCCTCCTTCAGTCAGCGTGTGACAGGAAACGCACACAAACAACCAATCATGCTGCAACCTTTCGAAAGACAGAAAAACTCAGAAAAACTGTCACGTTACAGATGAAACCAGAAAAGTCAGAGTGTTAGCAAACAGAGGAGGCAGCCTCCATCTGGATGCATGTCTGAGCTGAAGTGGACAAAAAGGAAGTGAAGAGTGGAAACAGAGTTAAATTTGGACGTGTTTGACTGTGGTTTCAGGGTTTTAGAAGGTGTTTGCACAGTGGTGTGAAAAGTTCGCCTCTTTCTGATCTCTTAGTTTTTGCATGTTTGTCACACTTAAATGTTTCGGATCATCAAACAAATTTAAATATCAAATACGACACAAGTAAACACAAAATGCAGTTTTTAAATGAAGTTTTTTATTATTAAGGGAGAAAACAATCCAGACCTGCATGGCCTCGTTGAAATAGGGATCGCCCCCCTGTTCTCAACAACCACGCTGGTCAGCCTGTAATTTCTTCACCATTCGACTGGACAGAATTCCACAGGACTCACAACCAGCTACTAACTAATGGTTCACATCATGTTATGGCTGTAGCTCCGCCCATTTTGGCAGCAATGTTGTTGATGTGATGTGACCATGACAATGTGAAGTCAAGCCGAAGTGCAAGAACAGTTTGTACCTGCTGTAATGTTTGACCATCTCTATGTGTTTTCAGGGTTCTCTGGTAACCTCTGCCAAGAACCAAACGTCATACTCACTGTTTCTCACATATTAAGGAAAAGTTTGCTGGCCGCACGCGAGTATAAATCTAACTTTAGGTTTAGGGGCAATCACTTTTTCACACAGGGTCAAGTAGTTTTTTCTTCCTCAATAATAAAAACCTTCATTTAAAAACTGCATTTGTCTTTACTTTTGTTGTCCTTGACTGATATTAACTTTGTTTGCTGATCCAAAGTAGGAGACAAACACTTTCACACCACTGTAGGTAAAAGATGTGAACGGCATCATGATATACTGTAAATAAACATGGTCGGCACCTGTCAGGCTTCTGCAGCAGAGCCATTAAATCATAAGAAGAAAATGAGCTTTAGTTGTTTTATTAAACTGGAATGGATTTATCCAGGGTCATTTAAAAACAGGAAGAAAATCTGACGAACGTTCTCTTACCGCTTCCTCACAGCATTTAAAGTGAAAGCATATTTATACAGCACTTCTCATACATACAAGTTAGATTTGTTCCGGGCTCTAGGGACTGAGCTACAGGGGGGGTCAGGGTGGCAATGGTAGACTGTGAAATCTGATTAAGTTCAGGTGATTGACAGGTCACTGGAGGGAAACAAAGACAGCTTTCCAGACCTGTCTGGACCAGCAGTGGAGAAACAGGTCCTGGAAGCAGTCTGGTTTAGTACAGGAAGAATGAAGAGAAAGGACACAGAGACAGACCCCAGACCCAGTACCAGCAGCCCCACACCAGGCTCCAGTCTACCACCACCACCAGACCGTAGTCCAGAACCGATCCCGTACTACCACACCAGGATCCAGTCTACCACCACCGCCAGACCGTAGACCAGAACCGATCCCGTACTACCACACCAGGATCCAGTCTACCACCACCACCAGACCGTAGACCAGAACCGATCCCGTACTACCACACCAGGATCCAGTCTACCACCACCACCAGACTGTAGACCAGAACCGATCCCCCTACTACCACACCAGGATCCAGTCTACCACCACCACCAGACCGTAGACCAGAACCGATCCCGTACTACCACACCAGGATCCAGTCTACCACCACCACCAGACTGTAGACCAGAACCGATCCCGTACTACCACACCAGGATCCAGTCTACCACCACCACCAGACCGTAGACCAGAACCGATCCCATACTACCACACCAGGATCCAGTCTACCACCACCACCAGACTGTAGACCAGAACCGATCCCCCTACTACCACACCAGGATCCAGTCTACCACCACCACCAGACCGTAGACCAGAACCGATGCAGAACAATATGGGGCCCAACATGGAGCCTTGAGGAACTCCACATGTAGATGCACAATGATGTTGTTGTCATGCATTTGTAATTTGTCTCCATGCACTAAAGTAGATTTTTTCCAGCGTCACTGGACAGGCTCCATTAGTCCTCCATAATGTTTAGTTATTCACATTTAAAATCGCTGCATTGGCTCCCCGTGCATTTCAGGATTGATTTTAAGTTTTTTTTAGTAGTTTATAAATGTCTTAATGGTCTTGGGCTCTTATTTTTGGTCATGAACCCCCGCAGACCCTCAGGTCCTCTGGTTCCGGCCTTTTAGCAGTTCCAAGGGTGAGGACCAAGACATACGGCTCTTTCCGTTGTTACGGCCCTCGTCTGTGGACCCGCCTGCTGGAGGACTTCAGGGCTGCAGAGAACGTTGATGTTTTTAAAAAGAAATAAATTTTTATTTGATCTTAATTTGTTTTACATCATTTTATTTCACGTTATTTTATTTTCATTTTACTTAACTGTACTACTTCATATTTATTTATTAATTCATTCATTCTAAGCTGTTCTTATTGTTTCTTACGATTCTTTCATTTTCATTTTAACTCCAGTGTTTTCCTCGTGGGGATCCTCCATGTCGGGGTTTTGGATCACCACGACATTCATATTGTTTCCTCACAGCTGCTTGGTGTGTGTGTGTGTGTGTGTGTGTGTGTGTGTGGGGGGGGGGGGGGGGGGGGGGGTTTGGGTGTGGCTGCTTGGTGTGTGTGTGTATGCATGTGTGCGTGTGACTAAAATATTTAATGAGTGTTTTTATTCTGTAATTCTACTTTGATGTATGTGACGGCTTGTTTTATTTTTAATCATGTAAGACACTTTGTTCTCTTTGGCATGAAAAGTGCTTTAGAATAAAGTTCAATTTGATTTAAAAGATGAACAAATCATTTAAGTCTTAAATATTTCTTCACATGTGGGTATATTTGCTCATATTTATGTACAGTTTTACATGTGACTGGTGGATGATTTAAAGTTTAAAAATGAGATTGCTTAGGATGCTGAATCATGGTAATTCTTCACACTTTGAGCCAGTACTCATCCGTCTGGCTGTCTCAGATCTGCAGAGTTCTTATAGGAGCTTCATGGAGATGAAGTACTTTGGAATTATGTCATTAAATCGTGGCCTTGTGTTCATTTGTTGGAAGTGAAAACGAAAGTATGGGCCTAGCATGCAGCATGGATTCTTTTGATTTGATTTTAATTTTTGAGCCCTTTTAATCTGGAAAATTATCAGCTGTTTGTTGCTGTTAGTCAGTGTTTCTCTTTGATTTGCTTGAATTCACCTGACTTGTTTGCAGATGAGCTGGATGGACCACGGAGCGAAGCGAGGCAACCTGCAGAGAGGAAACAGAGTGGATGTAGATGAAGGCATGGAGGACAACTCCCTGTACAGCGGCAGACACACAGGTACATCCCACCGTCCACCTGCCTGTCTTTGAATTGAAATGTGCTTTTATCACAGCGTTTTCTCCTGCACAACAAGCTGTTAGATGTGTTAGATGGAGGTTTGCTGCTGCAGGAGGCCGTCAATCTGCATGTGCAGCTGGACAGAATGAATATTCTGGTTGTCTCTGTTACAGTCCGACCGATCCAGAGCAGGTTTTGCTGCATAGTTGACTTAGTGCAGCCGTTTGTCAGTTCAGCCTCAAGACTTCCTCTGTTACACCTTCACCCCAAAGCCCACTTCCTCCTTGCATTCTTTTCCCATAACAGCCAAATTTAGCAGCGTGCGGTTGGCATGACGCAGTTCTCTGCTGAGTAGAACCTTCTCTGAGCTGATCTGGTTCATCTTCACATGTGGGTATATTTGCTCATAAGCCTGTGGACAGTGAACACACCATGTAAAGCTTTGTGTCAGTGGAAGGTCCAAAAAAAAAAAAAAAAAAAAGGGAGAGAAAAGGAAATTCCACTGGTTGCTATGGTGATTCCCACCTTTTCCAGGGGGACAGGTAGCACGCAGCTGCTGGGCAGACGGAGGCAGACGAGTCTCAAACTCACAGTTTTCGCTGTGAAAACTAAAAGTCAAGTTGAAATCATTCTTGAGCTGTGAACAGCAGAATCTTCTGATGAACACACAGAGAGATATTTACTCATTTACTGGTTATTATGTGGCTTTTATGGCAGCTGAAGAGGCCGAACACCCAGAGCTAGAATCGCATGGTGGTGAACTGGAGTTAAAACTTGACCCCGTGGCCACCGAGTTTTTTATACGTCACATTTCATGTAAAAGACACCTCCAAGTTCGAAATATAAAACAATTAAAGCATCACAGCAAGCTGTAAAACAAACAGTCAAGCTTTATTTGTAAAGCCCTTTACAATAACTAAAAGGTAGTTAAAGTGCTTCACAACCATCATAAAAAAGTACCTAAAATAATACATAAAATATCAAATAATTAAAACAACACAGAAACACAATTGGAAAGTTCTACAGTGCTGCAGGGTATTAAGCTCCTTCAGACGGCAGAAGATGGACAAAATAAGAAGAGCAGACACCCAGAAACAAGTCTGGCCGAGTCAGAATTAAAAGCCCATCAAGAAAGTATAAAAGAGATGAAAACACACCGCTCAAACTAAAAGACGATGAAAAACATACAGTGAGTTAAATATGGAAGAAAATTACATCATCATCATCATCATCATCATCACTGTCAATGTACATATGTAAGTAAATAGATTCAAAAAGAAAAGAAAAGAAAAGAAATCTACCTTTTCTTTCTTAATTATGGAAGCCAAAACAATGTTGGACAAAAGAAAAACAAAAACGACAAAGCTACAGAATAAACATACAAAAATAATTTATAAATAATAAAATAAAATAAAATAAAATAAAATAAATAAAGCACAGACGGGAGGGGAAGAGTGTACCAACCCCTCATTTCCACCAGGTGCGTGTACACCGCGGCTTCGTTCCAACCTCCGCGGGGGCAAAACGTGTCCACGCAGGGGACAAACGTGTCCACGCGGGGCCAAACGTGCCCACGCAGGGGCCAAACGTGCCCACGCGGGAGCAAACGTGTCCACGCGGGGCCAAACGTGCCCACGCGGGGCAAACGTGCCCACGCGGGAGCAAACGTGTCCACGCGGGGCCAAAAGTGCCCACGCAGGGGCCAAACGTGCCCACGCGGGAGCAAACGTGTCCACGCGGGGCCAAAAGTGCCCACGCAGGGGCCAAACGTGCCCACGCAGGGGCCAAACGTGCCCACGCAGGGGACAAACGTGTCCACGCGGGGCCAAACGTGCCCACGCAGGGGCCAAACGTGCCCACGCAGGGGACAAACGTGTCCACGCGGGGCCAAACGTGCCCACGCAGGGGCCAAACGTGCCCACGCAGGGGACAAACGTGTCCACACGGGGCCAAACGTGCCCACGCGGGAGCAAACGTGTCCACGCGGGGCCAAACGTGTCCACGCGGGGCCAAACGTGCCCACGCGGGGCAAACGTGTCCACGCGGGGCCAAACGTGCCCACGCGGGGCCAAACGTGTCCACGCGGGGCCAAACGTGCCCACGCGGGAGCAAACGTGCCCACGCGGGAGCAAACGTGCCCACACGGGGCAAACGTGCCCACGCGGGAGCAAACGTGTCCACGCGGGGCCAAACGTGCCCACACGGGGCAAACGTGTCCACGCGGGAGCAAACGTGCCCACGCGGGAGCAAACGTGCCCACGCGGGAGCAAACGTGTCCACGCGGGGACAAACGTGTCCACACGTGTCCACACGGGGGCAAACATGTCCAAACGGGAGCAAACGTGTCCACACGGGGACAAACGTGTCCACACGGGGACAAACGTGTCCACACGTGTTCACACGGGGGCAAACATGTCCAAACGGGTGTCTGGTGTGAACGCCCGGAGTGCGGTCCGCTCCATACGGGAGCGGTTTTCCAGGGCTTTCCAGGTCTGGATCAAACTTAAAGCAAACTGGACCAAGGTGGTCTCAGAAGTCTCCGTGGCTTATGTGGCGTCAGCAGATCGGATCTGTACTTTATGAAGCTTTGGGGAACTCCACATGTAAATGCTGAACAACATGGGGTCCAACATGGAGCCTTGAGGAACTCCAAACACCTTTTTTTGATATTTAAACTGTAGATGCAAAGGAGAAAATGAGCTTTTAAGTAGCTTCAGACATTTCTGAGTAGGGTCAGATTGTGTGACATCACTGCTCTCTCACCTGAACCGTCTGTAGAAAAATCCCAAAAGTCGTAGAACGAGATATGTGATTATCTCGTTATCTCTCGTTCTAAAATTTAGAACGAGCTGTGTGAGCTGTGTGAGCTGTGCGGTACAACAAAGGCTGTTTGCTTTGAATCTTGAGGTCTTTTCCAGCCATCCTTCCTCCCTCTGTCTGCGGTTTCTGCAGCTGTGTGGACAGGTGTTAGTCAGGCTCCTGCTCCAGTAGCCAGGTGCTGAGAAAGCACATCAAACTCTCCGCTGTGTCCTCATCAGTGGTTCAAGCCTACCATTTAACTGTCTTTCATCTCACATTCCAGTGTGATAATTTTAAAAGAAATAGTGTAAAATTCCTCCACTTTGCTCCTGTCCTACATCCAGAATGTCTCCTGTTCATCTTATTTGGATTTGGGGTGTCACTCTGGGCATTAACTGGGCCTTGGAAAGCTCAGACAGGTGCTCCTCTGTATCTATAAATTTGTGTGTGAACAGGTGAGTATAGCTTGTTGTTTAGGAGCGCTTTGATTGGTCAACAAGACCACCTGCAAATAAAGTCCATTCAAAAAGTTGTTTTTATTTTTAGGGGACATTAAGGACACTGCATCATTAGAACACTGGAGAAACCTTGAGCTGCTTTAAAAAAAAAAACATTAATATATTTTGTGAACAATAAGAAGACGTAGGCCTGTCGACATAACAAATTTATTTGTGCAATAAATTTTCTCAGAAATGATTGTGATAAGCGATAATATTGTGCAAAGTGATAATGTTGTCATTTTGAAACCATTTTCAACTAATATAATGACAGTGTCATAATAATGTAAGTACATCCTTTCAGAGATCAATAAACTTTCATTTCTAAAGAACATTTTACACGAACTGGAAGAAATTTTAAATAAATCAAAAACAATAAATAGTCTTATTAACAATGAATGAAAACCAAACACAGCCAAAAACAATAAGTATGATAGAAAATAAAGTCTCTGTTCTGACATATTTATAAAAAAAGAAAATATTAAACATGGGGCTCAGACAAGGAAAACCGGTAAAACAACAAGTTAGTACCATTGTATTTAAAAAAAACTAGACAAAAAAAACTGCGCATCGTTGCTGTTTATGAAGCTGAAGTATCTCCCTCATCGCTGTGTGTCAGGCGGTCTATGAGCAGGGATGAACCGCTGCTCCTCCAGCCCAAAAGTAACGGGCCGAACCTCTCGATCAGCTGATTGATGTGTATTCCCGCGTGAGAAATTTGAGGTTTAGCGCGAGAGCGTAAGAATCTTCTCAAATGCGCGAGTCTTACGGCCGATGCGTGACAGTTGGCAGCCCTGTAAACAAATGCGGTGCTTCACCGTGGTCTCGTGCTGCAACATGCCGTCAAGTATGACACCAGACAGATCACTCCGCAACAAACCAGAGCGTTCAGTCAAGATGCACCATAGTGAAACCTGCTGCCATACACAGTCTGTGGTAAGATAGGAAGAACAGAAGCAAACTTATCGCGCTCATTTTTTCTTACCTGACTTATTGCTTATCACAACAGGCCTAAGAAGACGTCCATTAATTAACCTTCTGAAACCTGACGTCCCCCGGCTGGAACAGTAGGTACCAAACTGGGCTAAAAGGTCCGTTTCTGAGAGCTCGGCTGAACCGTCAGTACTTAAACTTCTCTAGTTTTATTCTGCAGCGATGATGTTCACTATGATGTGATGAGGCTGAGAGGCGCAGCTGCATCGTTTCAGAGACATTCATCCTGAGGGTGGTTGTTTTAGGCGGGTTAGCAGCGTTTTTAGTTTTTGCTATGTGCCATCTCCATTTATTCTCCACCAGTAACACACATTCTGATATTTAGGCTACGTTCACACTGCAGGCAAAACAGACTCCAGTCCAACTTTTTGTACGTGACCCATATTGGGTTTTTTTTTTATTTTTTATTTTTTTTATCACAGACTGAACAGCACAAATTCAACCAGGCTACTTTCACATGTGCTACAAAATCAGATCCATATCTGATCTTTGTCAAAGCAGCGTCAGTGTGAACGGTCGTGTCGCATTTCATCCGACTTTCACGTCATTAAACTGAGACAGACGTCAGTTCTGCGCTGCTGGAGACGGGACATGGTGCGATGGGATGTCAGAATTCTTACCAGATCTGGTAGCTTCCAAACCGACACCGCATGCTAACATGTAGCGTCCATGTTTAGCTGCACAAATGCTGCGTGACGTCACGTGTTCCTCTGCACATGCAGGTCATTTCATGCCGCTGTCTGCTGCAGGTCACATTTACATTTTTACATGAAAAAAATGTCAAAACAGAACGGAGCATTAACCTCTTAATGCCTGAATTTATTCACAATTATATAAAAACTTATATTAATAAAATTATATAAAAACTAAACAAAAACAGAAACAATGTGGAAAAATAACAAGAAAAAGACTGAAATGTAATAAAACACAATGAAATATCAAAAAAAAAAAATTCAAACTGATAAGATTAATATTAAATAATATAAAATAAATAAAGAAGAATGAACCAGGCAAAGAAAAAACTAAAAATAAATTAGTTAGAAATAAAGAAATGAAATAAATAAAACCTAGACGACTTGCATGTAAAGGTTCAGACCTGAATGTGGTTTTACACATCTTCATATCGCTTCTCCCGTTACTGTAACTCCAAAAGTTTCCAGAAATACTGGCTGTTTGCAGAGATGTACTCACTCAGAAAGTAAAATACCTAATTGTAAGAGATACTGCTGCTGTACCGGTATTGTTCCTCTGGAGAGCATTTAACATGACGAACAGCAGTAACCAGTAACATTACCTTCTTTCTGCAAAGGTACAAGTAGGTGCTTCATGTTTTGAGTGTGGACATGAAATTTTACAGCAGAGACCTAAAACTGGCCACAAGCTTGTGAAGGTATATAAATACCCCTATTTGTATATGTATGAGTCTTTATTGCAGCTCAGAAAGAAACGTGTGTTTCAGACGCAGCCTCTTGTGAAATGTGACAGTTTCCACTGCGGTTGTGCAGCTCGCGACGCAGCGTGTGGTTGCGTAGTGGAAACTTGTCAGAGCCGGTTCCTGCTGCGGTCGCCGGCCAGCGCAGGCTGTTGTAGCTCTGCAGTGTCCAGTCGCTGCAGCACCACTTCAGCTTTTATCTTGACAGGACAAACTTCCTGTTTCTAAACAGGAAGTTCTATGTTTGGGCTGCGATGAGCCGCGCCTCAGCAGCTACTCAAACATCAGGATTCAGAGCACGTTCAAATCCTTCTCACTCTTTGTGTTAACAAATAAAGCGACCTGGTTGTTTTGGATGACAGGATTGAGTTGTGTTTGTGGACTGAAGTGGGCGGAGCTTAGTGTTTTATAGACATTTTCTTCATGATGTCGTCAGTGCAGTGCAGTCCTGAAAAGATGCTGAAGACGTCTTTAACTCATTGACACATAAAAAACCAATAAATAGTATTTTAGGTGGCTTCAGCTTCCGGTTGCGACCTCATCATAACATCTCAGACTCCATTAATCTGACTGAGCAGGTGATATTTATCCCAGGTGAAGGCGGGATCAGTGTTAACTCCGACCTGCTGCTCATATAGTAGAATTCCTTCATACTAAGAGTCTTTTTTAATATACATATTTATTTATAATCTCTAAATAGCTTCTGTCACATTAATAAATGTCTGATAAATTCCTAATAACTCTTTCGGAGAGCGGTGAGTTTATTTTTAACTGTGATTAATCACATTATTACATAAAATTTGAATAACCAGTTCACGGTTTGTATTGCAGATTTGCTTTAATAGTGCTTCTATATGAAATAAAAAGCAGCAACTTTTAACACCCTAAACTGCTTTTTAGCTTTAGCATTCCATTCATACAATAGCAGTTAAAATATTTCCACTTGGGCCAGGACCTCATTCCCGACCCTGAGAGTGCACTCCACCCTTTTCCGGATGAGGACCATGGTCTCGGATTTGGAGGTGCTGATTGTCATCCCAGCCGCTTCACACTTGGCTGTGAATCGCTCCAGTGAGAGCTGGAGATCACGGCCTGATGAAGCCAACAGAACCACATCATCTGCAAAGAGCAGAGACCCAATCCTGGGGCCACCGAACCGGATCCCCTCAACACCTCGGCTGCTTGATGAGTATGGCTGCACAATTAGTGGACTGTTATCCTTCAATCTTAACATGCTGAATGGCCCCAGAAACAATCAAACCTGATTCTGGGGCAATGGTCAGCAAAACTTCTGAAGTTAGTGCTAACCATGCTAGCCATAAAGCCTCACCTCCATGTGACAACCACGACACTGGAGAGGCGGCAGCGGCAAGCGTGCCCAGCGGGGTAGAGAAGGAACTGGCCCAACTCTCGGCTCTTACCCTTGAAATCCAACTAAGCACAAGCTCCTCAGAGAACAACCTGGTTGATAATGCTGACCGCATCGGGGAGGTGGAGAACCGGCTTTGCTTTCTGGAAGATGAACGTGAGAGGTGGAAAGCTGACCCTGCTGCTGCGGAAGACAAAACACTTCGCCAGAAGCTGAATGACATCAAAAATAGGAAACGAAAGGGATTCCCGGAGGGCTGCAAGGATGGCGATGCTGTGCCGTTTCTGGAGAAGGTAATACCAAAGATTCTCAACATGGAGTTCCCCGAGGACTGGAAGTTGAAAGGGCTCACAGAAGAGAGGATGGTGACCCGACGAGCCAGACCTCTTAAAGCCAGGTTCTTGAGGTTTCAGGACCGTATTACCATCGCTGAGGTTGCAAGTAAAATGGGTAATGTCACCTGGAAAGGGCGCCGCATCGTGGTCTTTACTGACTTCTCCAAACGTCTGAGTGAAAAATGTACAAGGTTCAATGAATATAAGAAGCTGCTGAATGACAAATGCATATGCTTCTCTCTGAATTACCCGGCAGAGCTCATTGTGAAAGCTCCTCAGGGCTCGCTTTGACGACCACAGGAAATCCTTAACTTTGATTCGGTCTTCGGAGTAAGCAGCTCTGCCTCTGTACAGCGGGCGGTCTGCTGTTTCTATTTAGAGGACCTCTTATATCCCCAACATGGACTCTGGGAAGATATTGCAGAACCAATAACGGCCCATGTGAGAGATGTCTGTTGTTGTTCTTCCCCGCGCAGGACCGGTCCTGGCTCACTTGGACCTTCATCAGCTCAGCTTGGTTCTGGAAATATTGATGCGCTTCTTTTTTCTTCAGTTTGTGGTCTGATGTTATACACATTTTACTTGAAGTGAAACATCTTGCTGATATATCCTTGGGCGTGGTTAATAGACTCTTTCTTACTGTTGTATTTTTATTCTGAGTTGGGGAGGCCACCTTTTCATGTTTGTTTTCTCTCAAAATTTCTACCTACTCCACCCAGAGTTTTAGGGTTCAGGAGGCTCAAGGTTAGCGTGAGTTAAGTATATGTTCATGGCTCTTGTTAAGGGGTTGAGAGTGTTGGTCTGTACAGATATTTGTTTAATGTGTTCAAGTTTTTGTTATATTCATTGATGCCAAACATTTTAAGTTTGCCCACAGCTGTATATTTTCCATTCACAGTACCACTCAGTAATTACTTGAATTTTATGAGCTGAAGTGTACTGTACAGGACTGTATTGTGCTTCATTACATCTAAGAAATGCAGCATTGTTTACGTCCAGAGTCACATCTGTCATCTCAGGCGGCTATGTATGGACTGGGTGGACTTTGTGGGCATATCCAGCGCTAACAGAAAAAGTAGAGGCATGGCCACTTGATTGTGACAGACCCATCCTGAACATCCTTTGTCCTGTATAATGAGTTCTATGCAGAATTTTGAATTGTATTAGTTGCATATTTGAATTCTTAGTCATTTTAAAGGTGTTTAAACATATTTGTGACCATTTATCTTTATTAAAGTTACTGGATAAGTCACCCTCCCATTTTGAAGTTGGAAGACAGATTGAGTCTTCTAGTTTAGATAATAGTCTATATGTTTTTGATAATAGCTTTGGGGCATTGAGATTCATGAATTCTGCCACCCTAATAGGTAGCTGTAAGTTTAATTGATTAATGGTATATTTTTACATATAATAGATTTAAGCTGGTGATATTCTAAAAATGTTTTGCTACTGATTCCATATTGTGAAGTGAGAATATTAAACGACAAGAAGTTTCCATTTTCTATTATATGTTCTAACTGTTTTATTCCTTTATTTTTCCATTGAGTGAAACTGGTAAGCTTTTTGTTTTGCAGGATGTCAGGGTTGTTCCAGAGGGGTGTAAACTTACATGGAAAAAGTGAGGGTTTAGTTATTTTTAGAAAATCCCACCAAGCCACTAAAGAGGAACTGATATTGATGCTTTTAAAACACTTATGTGTTTTGATGGTTGAGCTGATGAATGGCAGGTCAGAGATAACCAGATCCTCACACAATGCTTGCTCTACATCTAACCATGGTTCATCCAGACTGCTAGGTTTAAGCCATTTGGAGATATACTGCAGCTTGTTAGCTAAGAAAACATGATTAAAGTTGGGTAGCTCCAATCCGCCTCTATCTTTAGTCTGTTGTAAAGTTTTTAGACTGATACGTGATGGCTTATTTTTCCATAAAAATGTAGATATATGTGAGTCCAGTGACTTAAACCAACTGGAGGATGGTTTAGTGGGTATCATTGAAAACAGGTAGTTTACTTTAGATAGAACCATCATTTTAACTGTGGTAACCCTCCCCATGAGTGATATGGGTAAGCGCCTCCACCGTGAGAGATCATCCTCTATTGCTTTAAGTAGCTGGACATAATTTAGCTTTTTTAGCTGTCTGGTTCCTCTCTGCAAACAGAAGCTTGGAGAGGTTTGATCATTGGTCTTCACACATGCATTTGGGTTGTTATATAATATTTTTATCCAGTTTATGAAGATGACCCAAACCCAAATTTGTTTAACGTTGCAAATAAAAATTTCCAGTTTACTCGGTCAAACGCTTTTTCTGCGTCTAAAGAAATGACTGTGGATTCCAGATTATGTAGAGTAGAATAATCTATAATGTTAATTAATCTACGCATGTTAGTAGAGGAATGTCTACCTTTAATAAAGCCTGTTTGGTCAGGATGTATTATTAGAGGGGTTATTTTTTCTATCCTTCTGGCCAAAGCTTTGCAAATTATTTTAAGATCTACATTTATTAATGAAATTGGACGGTAACTGGATGGAAGTGTTGGGTCTTTTCCTGGTTTTAATAGTAGAGTAATATTGGCTAGGTTCATATTTGAAGGTATTTTTTGTTTTTCCTTTATTTCTAATATCATATTGTAGAAAGTGGGTGCCAGCATTGTCTAGAATTCTTTGTAGAATTCTGCTGGGTAACCAGCTGGACCTGGACCATCTGGACCAGGACCATCTGGGCCTGGACCATCTGAACCTGAGTCATCTGGACCTGGGCCATATGGACTTGGTTCATCTGGACCTGGATCATCAGGACCTGGAACATCTGGACCTGGACCATCTAGATTTGGACCATCAGGACCTGGGTAATCTGGACCTGATTTATCTGGACCTGGACCATCTGTACCTGCGCAATCTGGGCCTGGAACATTTGGACCTGGACCATCTAGACTTGTACCATCTGGACCTCAACCATCTGGTCCTGGACCATCTGGACCTGGACCACCTAGACCTGGAAGATCTGGACCTGAGTTATTTGGACCTGGACCATCTGGATCTGGGTAATCTGGACCTGGATCTGGGTAATCATATACACTCACAGTTTCACTACTGTCATTGATAACAATGTCATTGCTCCCTACCCGCAGGTCAAAAACCTGGGTGTCTTCTTCAGTAGCACACTTTCCTTCACTTCCCATGTCAGCCATACCACCTACTTTCATCTCAGAAATATCAGCTATTTATGCCCCTTCCTCACACCCCACACTGCCTCCATCCTCGTTCATAGTCTAGTCACGTCTCATCTAGACTTCTGCAACTCCCGTTATTTGGTCTCCCTCAGAAAACTTTACACAAATTGTTATTGGTTCAGAATGAAAATCAGAATTCAGCCACACAAGGGTAAATGTTTAAACAGAGATTGGTTTATTGTGAGGAATGAGAGGCGAAGGTGGTTGGTAATCAGATCTCAGGAAGGCAGTCTGGTCATGTGGGGTGAAAGCACACTCTGGGACATCTTGGTTCTGGGACCTGAAAACATTCTGGCAGTTTGAGCAGAAGTCCGATATCCAGTCCAATAAGTCCGGTATTGCTTGTCAAGAGAACAAGATAGGCAAAAGGAAGGAAGATGAGAATCCATTGTCATCAGAGCAGGGTTAGGTGTCCAGATAATCACAAGGAGGGGAAGATCTGTCGAGGGCAAGGCAAGAGTAATCCTGGGACGTGACTTGGTCGGTAACATGGAAACTGGAAGATATAAAACACTGAAACTCAATGTGGTGCGAAGCTCTCAATTATCTGGCAGGGAAAGAGAGACTGGAGAGAGTTTAAGTAGAGCTGAGCACAGGTGACGATAGGGAAGACCAGGTGGAACGAATGAAGCTGATTAAGGAAGCAATCACTAGAGGCCTGGAACAACATGAACCATGACAGTATCCCCTCCTCAATGTCAGGCACTGGATGGACCGCCAGGCTGAGCAGGATGCAAGAGATGAAACTCCTGGATAAGGGACTTATCCAAGACAAACCAGGAAGGGACCCAAGAGCATTCCTCCAGCTCATACCCTTCCCAGTCAACGACGTACAGCAAACCACGGCCCCTGCTGGAAGGGGAGGAAGCATCACACAGTGTACACCAGCCCCCCATCAACAAACCAGGTGGGAGGAAGGGGTCTGGAAGAAGGAGTAAAGCGTGACGAGGATACAGGCTTGACCCAGGAAATGTGAAAGGTGGGGTGAACTCTGGGAGTACTGAGCAGGCTAAGACTAACAACCACTGGATTTACCACCCTGGAGATTGTAAAGGAGCGGATGAAATGTGGAGCTAACGCAGTTCTTAACTTGAAGAGGAAGGTCCCTGGTAGACAGCAGATGGAACCCTGGCCATCTTTTCCTGGGGATTGAACACTGGAGGCTGGAAATCAAAAACCGTGTAGAAAGGCGAAAACCCAGTGGCACTGGAAGGGAGTGAGCTAAGGGTGTATTCGATCCATGGAAGGTTCTGTGACCACTAAGCAGGGCCATGCTTACATGGCAAATGAAGCTTGGTCTCTACCTCCTGGTTGGCCTGTTCAGTCTGTCCATCAGTCTGTGGCTGATGGACAGAGACTCACTTGGATTCCCAGTCATTTGCAGAACTCCTTCTAGAATCTGAAGGCAAACTGAGGGCCCTGGTCCGAGATGATGTCAACAGGAAGTCCATGAAAAACGATTAATAGTGGTTGGTAAAACTGAATGATTATCAGAAATGGACGGACCTGTAATGAAATCCATACACACGAAAAGGGACAGGAAGAGGTCATAGAACACTGGCTGTTGTTCGACATGAAGACTTGGCTTGGCAGGAAACTCTACATGGTAAGACAAATTCCTTGACATCATGAACTATGGTGTCCCACCAGAAAAGATCCCAGACCACTGATAGAGTCTTGTTCACCTCTGGGTGACAGTACAAATGAGAGCTATGATAAAAAGGACAGTACCTCCGTGACTAGGTGACCCAGAACAAAAAGGCAATCCTTGGAACAGTGGGTGTTGTCGGTGGGCCTCTGTAGTCCTTCTCTCCCAGTCGAGTCTGGTAACTGCCAACTGAATGGATGAAGGCAAGGTGTAACCCTCGCCTTCCTCAGTCCGCCCATCCTCTGAGGACTCATGGATTCTTGAGAGAGCATCCGGCTTAATGTTCTTGGCTCCAGGTCTGTAAGAAAGAGCGAAGTTAAACCAGCAAAAGAACAAAGCCCACCTGGCCTGTCTGCGGTTAAATCTCTTTGATTAGGCCTAACAGTGAAAGGTTCCATAGTCCCCCTCCTCTCCTCAGGCTTAAAGGCCAGTAGCTCTTGATCTCCCACATCATAATTTTTCTCAGCTTCAGGCAGGCTTCTGGAAAAGAAAGCACAGGGGTGGGTCTTGACATCTAAACATCTGACTCAGTATATCCCCAACTCCTCAGTCTGAAGCGTCAACTTCTATGATGAACTGTTGAGAGGGGTCCAGAGAGTGGAGAACAGGTGCTGAGGTGAATGTTGTTGTTCTTCAAGTGTGTGAAAGCGGGATTAGCTAGGTAGTTCCAGACAAACTTGCATTTAGAAGATATGAGGTCAAAGGTGAAGCAACAGAACTGTAGTTCCTGATGAATGTCCAGTAGAAGTTAGCAAAGCCTGAAAACCACTGGAGCTGTTTACTGGAGAATCGGCCATTCCTTAATAACCGCAACTTTGCTGGGATCCATGGAGATCTTGTTAGGGGAAATGACAAATCCTAGAAAAGAGATGGTCTTTCTGTGAAATTCCTACTTCTCTGCTTTACTAAACAGTTTATCTTGCAGGAGACGGCGAATGACATGTACAGACATGTTCTCTATGACAGAGGAGGTCCTTGGAAAAAGTCAGAATGTCATCCAAGTATGCCAAAACAAATAGTCCAATCATGTCCCTGAAGACATCATTGACCAACGCCTGGAAAACTGCAGGAGTGTTAGTCAGACCAAAAGGCATTACTAGGTACTCATAGTGTCCTGTAGGAGTGCTGAATGTTGTTTTCCATTCTTCTCCCTCCATGATTCGGATGAGGTAGTAGACATTCCTGAGATCAAGACTGGTAAAGATGGTGGCTCCTTGAATGTGTTCAAAAGCAGTGTTTATGAGGGGAAGAAGGTAACGATTCTTAATAGTTTTCTCATTAAGTCCTCTGTAGTCAATGCATGGTCTAAGACACTGATACTCACTTCGGTCCTACGAGGGCCGCAATCCAGCAGGTTTTCCATGTATCCCTGCACCAACACACCTGAGTCAAATTAATGAGTCATTGTGTAGAACCTGCTTGGCTGTTAGAGCCACCTAATTTGACTCAGGTGTGTTGGTGCAGGGATACATGGAAAACCTGCTGGATTGCGGCCCTCGTAGGACCGAAGTGAGTATCAGTGGTCTAAGAGATCTAACTTTCTTGCCCACAAAAGAAAAACCCAGCAGGTGATGATGAGGGGCATATGATACCCACCTTGAGGGAAACATCTATTTAAGTTTTCATAGTGTCTGATTTGCCAGGTCCTACCTGGTCTTGCAGGTTTATTTCTGGTTTGGCTGGTAAAGAAAATGATGATGCCTTATAAATGTGGAATGAATAATAACTTTGTTTTTTTCTGTGTTGATGCGTTAAACAAACTAAATTCCACAGATTCATCCCTTTGCATTAAATCCATCATTTTCACCGCCCTGATTCTTTAGGGCTGGTCCAGATGTCTATGGATTACAGTTAAAGTTGCCAGCCACCTGTGGTGCGTCTCTTTAATGGGTATGACTGGAAAATTCAGCTAAACTTTTGTTCCACATCTCTTATCAGATGAAATTAAACCAAAAGATGAATGCCTGCTTTCTGAGTGGCACTAGCCCACCATGGAGCCCCTAGAACCACTCCTGCCTGTGACATGCACATAACAAACACGAGGGCTGAGCATGAAATACAACTCTCTGCATTAGAAGCTGGTGTGTTAAAGAACTCCAGCTTCCACGGGCAGCTTTGTTTGCTTGGAAAGTCGGTTTGTTTGTTGAGAAAACTGAACTCTGATGTGAACCAAAGAAGTAAAGCCTGGTCTGCCTGCAAACGTAGGTCTTGGGCCGCTTCCAGGGACCCAAATGCAGGAAGTGGACTACAACACAAGGCATTGTGGGTTAACATGATTAAAACGCACGTGTGTGTAGGATGATATCCAGTAGAAATGTCTGGTAGTCAGACGTGAAAGAACTCATTAAAAGTTCTGATAGAAATCAGACCAAGACCACCAGGATCTGAGGCGGCTCCATGTTTTACTCGGATCCTGCATTAACAAATAGATGAACCAGTTTTCATTTTAGGAAAAGTCATCAGATTTTTGACTAAAATAAATAGGTTTACGGTATGTTTGCTGCAGTAAAATGTCTAAACAGGACTTATTTGACCTCAATTTAGTTCAGTTCAGTTTATTTGCCATTTGCAGTATAAAAAAAACAAATTGGAAAACAGCTGCAAAGAGCTCAAAGTGCAACATTTAAACAGACAAAACATACGAAACAAAACCCTAAAAAATACAACACATGGACACATCCTAAAACGCATAAATACTATGAAACAATAAAAACACTGTGCAAATATAAATAAGATTCGAGATTCATGATTCTTTATTTGTCATGCAGGTTCAACACAAAGTCAACAATGCAACGAATACTTAGGATGAGAAGCACCATTCGACTCGCTAGATAATCAAGAATTACTATTAGCATGCAATAATAGTACATGGTAAAAAGAGTTTGTAAAAGTACAAGAGAAAATAAGTAAAACAATATAGTAAAAAATATAATAAAATAAAATATAATAAAATACAAGGTGCGGGAGGACTAAATAGAATAGAATAGAAATACTTTATTAATCCCTTCGGGAGCCTCAGGGAAATTTGGGTACCAGCAGCAATACAACACCAACAGTAAAGCAGGACAAGCACAAGACACAATATATACAAGTACAAAGCAAAATAGAGGCAAATAGAATGCAATAAATATGACAATAAAAACAATAAGATAAGTTAAATAAAACAATATAAACAAGCATTGCACACAGTAGAGGTGGTACAGATTCCCAGTTCACTATTGCACGTATAAGTTATTGCAACTGTTTGTATGGGTTATTGTGCATGTGTTGTATCAGGCGGACTGCACACCCCCCTCTCCCCCCTCCTTCTCCCCCTCCTGCCTAATGCAGAGTTGTACAGTTTGATGGCTCGGGGGACAAAGGAGTCTCTGAGCCGGTTGGTCCTACTCTTGGGGAGGAGCAGCCTGTTACTGGTCAGGCTTCTCTGTGCACTGATGACAGTGTGCAGAGGGTGACTGGCATCATTCACAATAGCCAGTAGTTTTTTTAGTGTTCTCCTCTCTGCCACTGTCACCAGGGAGTCCAGCTTCATGCCAACCACAGAGCCCGTCCGCCTGATGAGTTTTTCCAGCCTGTTAGCACACCTTTTTGTCATGTTACCCCCCCAGCAGACAACAGCATAAAAAAGCGTACTAGCTACCACAGACTGATAGAACATCCACAGGAGTTTCCTGCAGATGTTAAAAGATCTCAGTCTTCACAGGAAGTACAGAAGGCTTTGGCCCTTCTTGTACAGGTGATCTGTACAGCATATCCAGTCCAGCTTGTTATCCAGCCACAACCCGAGGTACCTGTAGTTGTCTACAATCTCCACCTTGTCGTCTCTGATGGTCACTGGACGTGGTAGTGGGCTGGATTTCCTGAAGTCAATAACCAGCTCCTTAGTCTTTGAGGTGTTAAGCTGGAGATGGTTCATCTGACTCCAGGTGACAAAGTCACTGACCATATTCCTGTACTCATCCTCTCCATCATCCCTGATACACCCCATGATGGCTGTGTCATCTGCAAACTTCTGGATGTGACACAGCTCTGAGTTGTAACAGAAGTCTGAGGTGTAGAGTGTGAAGAGGAGGGGGGCCAGCACCGTCCCCTGGGGTGCTCCTGTGCTGCTAATAACAGTGTCAGATGTGATGTGCTTTAGCCTGACGTACTGCCGTCTCTCTGTGAGGTAGTTACCAATCCAAGACACCAAGCAGGGGTCCACCTGCATCTCCCTCAGTTTGTCCAGAAGCATCAGGGGCTGGATTGTGTTGAAGGCACTTGAAAAATCCAAGAAGAGGATCCTCACTGTGCCCCTCCCCTTATCCAGATGAACTTGGACACGGTGTAGGAGGTAGAGAATAGCATCCTCCGCACCCACACCTGCACGATAGGCAAACTGTAGGGGGTCCTGGGCCTGTTGCACTTGGGGCTTGAGGAGATTAAGGATGAGCCGCTTCATCGTCTTCATCAGCTGGGATGTAAGTGCCACCGGTCTGTAATCGTTCAGCTCACCAGGACATTTTTTCTTTGCAACGGGAACAATACAGGATGTTTTCCACGGGGTAGGCACTTTCCCCAGCTGTAGACTGTGGTTGAAGACATGCTGGAGTGGTTCCCCCAGTTCAGCAGCACAGGTCCTAAGCAGACGAGGAGGCACTCCGTCAGGGCCAGCTGCTTTCCATGGGTGGAGCTTCCTCAATTCTCCCCTCACCTGGTCTGCTGTTATGTGTGGAGGGTGTTGAGATGGGGGGAGGGGTAAAGGTTAGCAGGGGGGGCTGCACAGGGGATGAAGTCAGGGAGGTTGTGTACTGCAGTGGGGGAGGGGGGGACAGTGGGCTGGTCAAAGAAGATGTTCAGCCTGTTTGCTTCTTCCACTGTCCCCCCCCCCCCGCTGTTATGGCCTTTGATCTGAAGCCTGTGATGGTGTTGACACCATCCCAGACCTCCTTCATACGGCTCTCACTCAGTTTATCCTCCACCTTCCTTCTGTAGGTGTCCCTCGCCATCTTCAGGCATTGTTTCACCTCCCGCTGTGCTAATTGCATTGCCTCCCTGTCATGGTTCATGAAAGCCACCTTCTTCCTGTTGAGGGCAGCTTTGACATCTTGTGTTATCCAAGGTTTGTTATTTGGATAACAACGGACAGTCTTATTGGGGGAGACTACGTCCAGCGAGAAGTTGATGTAGTCCGTCAGACAGTGAGTCTGCTCCTCTATGTCCTCACCATGTTGTCTCAGCAGTACGTCCCAGTCAGTGATGTCAAAGCAGTCTCTCAGAGCATCCTCTGCCTCAGGTGACCACTTCCTGATCGAGCGTGTGGTTTTAGACATCCTTTTGACCAGGGGGGTGTATTGTGGCTGTAGGTGAACCAGGTTGTGGTCAGACTTTCCAAGTGGGGGAGGGGGGTGGCTCTGTAGGCATCCTTCACATTGGAGTACAGCAGGTCTATTGTTCTGTTGTTCCTTGTGGGACAGTCTACAGCCTGGTAGAAGGAGGCCAAGGTAGAGTCCAGGGAAGCATGATTAAAATCCCCAGATATGACTATAAACACCTCGGGGTGCTTTGTCTGCAGCCTTGCTGTTACTGTGTGTATCTTCTCACAGGCAGCTGATGCATCCGCGCTGGGCGGGATGTAAACACAGAACACGATCATGTGACTAAGCTCCCTCGGCAAGTAATATGGCCGCAGACTAACGGCTAACAGTTCCAAGTCCTGGCAACACAGTTCCTTTTTCACTGAGACATGTCCTGGGCAACACCAACGTTTGTTCACATATATGATGAGCCCCCCACCTCTGCTCTTACCGCAGGCGTTCATGTCTCTGTCAGCTCTCACAGCAGTGAAACCCGGTAGATCCACGTTACCATCCGGTATCGCATCAGTGAGCCATGTCTCTGTGAAGATGTATAAGCTGCACTCGCGATAATTCCGTTGATTGTTCAGTGCCAACAGCTCGTCCATCTTGTTAGGTAGTGAGTTGATGTTCCCCATTAGTACAGAGGGGATCACTGGCTTAAAACGTCGTCGAGCAGCCTTTAGCTTAGATCCTGACTTGCAGCCTCTGTACTTCCTCCTCAGCTCTGTCGGTACGTTGTGCTGCATTCTGACATTAGTCTTCCATGCAAAAAGTTCCTCTCTTGAATAAACAAGACGACGTGCAAGTGCCATACTAGAGTTCAAAATATTCAATAGGATATATATATATATATATATATATATATAATAAGGAATAAAATGATCAGAAAGAAAGAAAGAAACACTCGGGTGCGTAAGAGACACTGGTAAGGCAGCCGTTTCCTGCAGCGCCATTTAAAAAAAAAAATAAATGAAAAAAAAATAAAAAAATAAGGTGTAAGTAGAGTATTTGACAGGTGGTAATATTGCTTCAAATGAATTTCGTACTGCACATAGTTTAGTATTTCATGTGGGTTGTGGAGCAGGTTATTGCACAGGTAATAAGTAGTATTGACAGTGAGGCAGTGACATACATGATACATTCATATAAATGTAAACATATTATGCATCACAAAAAGTAGTTTATTGCAGTATTATGGAGTTCAGTAGTCTGACAGCTTGGGGGTAGTAACTGTCTTTGAGTCTTTTAGTACGTGCTGGCAGGCTCCTGTATCGTCTACCAGAGGGTAGCAGACGGAAACATCCTCGTGCTGGATGATGTAGTCCTTAGTGATGCTGCGTGCCTTACGCAGACACCTACTGTGATAGATGTCCTGGATGGAGGGGAGACTGCTGCCGGTGATGTCGTCGGCCGCTCGCACCACCCTCTGTAGTGCTTTTTGGCTCTGAGTGGTGCAGTTCCCATACCACACTGTGGTGCAGCCCGTCAGCAGGGTCTCCATGGTGCACCTGTAGAAGTTTGTGATGATGCTGGTATTCATACCAAACTTCCTCAGGAAGTAGAGTCTTTGTCGGGCTATTTTACCACAGTGTCTGTATGTCGTGTCCAGAACAAATCTTCCGTTATGTGTACGCCGACGAACTTGAAGCTGCTGACCTCCTCCACCTCAGCGTTGTTGATGTGGATGGGTGGGGTGCTGGTCTACATGCTGTCTCCTGAAGTCCACTATCATCTCCTTAGTTTTGCTGACGTTTAGAGAGAGGTTATTTTCCTGGCACCAGCTGGTCAGTGATTTCACCTCATCTCTGTAGGCGCTCTCGTCGTTATTGGTGATGAGGCCTAGGAGGGTGGTGTTGTCGGGAAACTTGAGGATGCTGTTGGAGCTGTGCCTGGCGGTACAGTCATGGGTGAACAGGGAGTACAGGAGTGGGCTGAGAACACAGCCCTGTGGTGTACCAGTGCTGAGGACGAGTGTGGAGGAGAGGTGACTGCTGATTCTAATCGCCTGTAGTCTGTTACTGAGGAAGTCCGATATCCAGCAGCAGATGGACTTCCCCAGGCCTAGGGCGGTGAGTTTTGACACCAGTTTAGAGGGGATTATGGTGTTGAAAGCTGAGCTGTAGTCAATGAAGAGCATTCTCACATGTGTGTTTCCCCTCTCCAGGTGGTTGAGAGGTGTGGACTGCTAGAGCAACAGCGTCGTCTGTAGACCTCTTATATGCAAACTGCAGGAGTCCAGGGTGACAGGGAGGGAGCCACAGATGTATCTCTTAATGATTAGCTCAAAGCTCTTCATGATGACAGATGTGAGTGCTATGGGCCGATAGTCATTAGGACAGGATGCTGTGGGGGTCTTTGGGATGGGAATGACAGTGGAGGTCTTGAAGATGGTGGGAACAACAGACTGGCTCAGAAACAGGTTGAAGATTTTAGTAAACACCTCAGCGAGTTGGTCAGCACAGGTTCTCAGCACCTGTCTGGGGATGCCGTCGGGCCCTGGTGCTTTGTGGGGGTTTACTTTCTTGAACGCCCGTCTCACTGTAGCCATGTCTATACAGTGTACAGCGTCCTCACTGTCCACAATAAATAAAGACCTGAACAATATGTCAAAATTAAACAGGGTTATATGAAGAAAATCAGCCTGACAGACAGAAGAGAGAAAGTCTAGTTTCATTCAGGATCTCATTGTGGTGACTGTGAAGTAATGAGGTCAACCAGACTGTGTTAGTTCTTTATAAAGCTCAAAATCAGCACATAAATACAGGTGGTTGCACACACCACACCTGCAGATTAACTACAGTGCAGAACAAGAAGAACATCAGAGAAAGCAACGCTGAGTTGATCTTGGTTCCCCCTCTTACATGACTTCCAGCTTTATACCAAGTTACATGAAATTTGGTTCCATAGTTTATTCTGTAATCTTACCAACAGCATCTCAGTAATCGCACGTATGCTACTACTCTATGTTCCTGAGGTTCTGCGGAGCATCTGTCCCTCCATCGGACCTGTGGAGGCTGTGATGATGTGTTTGGGGTGGCCAATAGGGTGGCCAGGATTTAGATAGCCACCCCACCCTTGAAGGTCCGACTTCTTGGGAGGATTCAGTTCTTGTGTCATGTGACCTACCTCAGCCTTTTCCCTGTTTCCCTAAGAATGGCTTCTTGACAGCCACGTTTCCATGGAGACCATTTCTGATGAGGCTTTGGCCAGTAGTACATGGATCAGCTGAAGGTCCAGATGCCTCTCTTAAGTCTTGGTTAAATCCTGTTTTCTGACTATCAAACTGTCAGGTCTTTGCTGGTTTTACAGATGAAACTAAAGAAATGGGAACAAATGATGCGTCTTTGTGACAAAGAACCTAAAGATCCAGTTTAAACCGGTCATTTGCTAAGGTGTATGTTGGTTACAGAGAAGCTGCTTTCCAGCAGGCCTACTGAGCAGTTGCTTAGGTCCCTGAGCCAGAAGACCCTACAGAGTGACAATGTGGAGAAGCTGCATCCCAAACACAGGATTCAGAGGCAGGAGGCAGACGAAGCGCAGGAATACGGGTTTTAATCCAGATTCACGTAAAAACTTAGAGACGAATCAGAGGAGACACGGCGAGCTTGATCTGCCAAAGGACAGCTGAAACCAAGGGTATAAATACACTGAGGTGAACTAACAGAGAGCAGGTGAAGCAAATCCAACCAGGTAATGACCAGAAGCATAAACAGAATGCAACACACCAGGGAAGGAACTACAAAATAAAACAAGAAACCAGACAGGACAATATGACAGTAAACCAAAAACACACAGACCATGACAGCGGTGACCACTGTCAGCCAGGGCCCCGCCCATTTCCCACTTTTGCTGTGGTTATTTCACGTAAAAATGTAGAAAGTTTTCTGTCTGGCTCTGAGACAGAAGTAAAAAGAGGAAGGAGACGAAGACAGAGGGAAGTAGAGCATATAATACAGAAGCTAATTTAGCTCAGAGCAGCTCAGTCTGTCCTGGTCTTAGTGAGTTCCTTGATGTGACCAGGATGGAAATAAAACATTTAGTTTAGTCATCACATTAAAGCTGTGTCCAGATAACCAGTTAAGTTTATCTGTCAAGCTAAAAGTACTAAGTTATAGGATTTATTAGCAATAAATCTCGATTATCTACAACTAAAGATGCATTAATTCAACATTCAAGATTCAAGTTCTTTATTGTCATTATGCAGCATAACAAAATTTTGAGTGTCTCAGCTTAAACACACATAAATAGGAAATAAATATTACAGGCACACATAAATAGATAAAAATAAAGATATAAAATATTTAAACGATATTAGAACATGTGTATATTTACAGAAAATGAGAAAATTCCCAGCAGACAGTAATATTTACAGTATGAAGGTGTGTGTGTGTGCGTGCGCATGCGTGCGTGTGCATGTGTGTGTGTGTGTGTGTGTGCAGGGTTGGCTGCATGTGTGTGAGCATTGTAGGGGGGGTGTATGTGTTAAAGTTTAATTCATTTATTTAATGTACAAAATGGCGGTGAAATGCAGTCGTACATGGTGGAGGCTGTGCACACCCACTTACCACTAGTAAACAACAACACGGTAATAAAGTAAAAAGACAATAAATATAAATAATGAGCCACGGTGCTGCTGTACGACTGACTACAGAACATTTCCAGTGTGGATGGAGCAGCATATGAAGCTTGTTAAAGGGAGGAAATGACGGTGTTTCCAGCAGAAGGTAGGACGCTGGCCAGGGCCACTACAGGGTCGAGTTCCAGCTCCTCCAGCCTGAGGGAAGAAGCTCCTCCTGAGTCTCTCTGGGTTCGCCTTCATGAGCCTCAGACGGCAACCAGAGCGCCGCCGCCTTGTTAGGATGAGGGTCTCCATGATCCTGTTCCTCTGGCTGCTGGTCTCCTCATGAAGATGTCCTGGAGGGGGGAAGGTGGTACCATGGTACGCTCTGCTGACCTCAGCACCCTCTGCAGGGCCCTCCGCTCCCGACCAGTCCTGGTCCCGTACCACTGGGTGGTGTTACCAGAACTCTCTGCACCACTCCAGTGTAGAACATCCTAATGATCCTCAGAGAGACTCTGAACTTCCTCAGGTGTTGCTGCCTCGTCCTCTTCACCTGCCTGCCTATGGGCAGAGTCCAGGATAGATCCTCTGTGAGGAGAGTCCAGGATAGATCCTCGGTGAGGAGAGTCCAGGATAGATCCTGAGTGAGGAGAGTCCAGGATAGATCCTCGGTGAGGAGAGTCCAAGATAGATCCTCGGTGAGGAGAGTCCAGGATAGATCCTCGGTGAGGAGAGTCCAGGATAGATCCTCTGTGAGGAGAGTCCAGGATAGATCCTCGGTGAGGAGAGTCCAGGATAGATCCTCGGTGAGGAGAGTCCAGGATAGACCCTCTGTGAGGAGAGTCCAGGATAGATCCTCGGTGAGGAGAGTCCAGGATAGATCCTCGGTGAGGAGAGTCCAGGATGGATCCTCGGTGAGGAGAGTCCAGGACGGATCCTCGGTGAGGAGAGTCCAGGACAGATCCTCTGTGAGGAGAGTCCAGGATAGATCCTCGGTGAGGAGAGTCCAGGATAGATCCTCGGTGAGGAGAGTCCAGGATAGATCCTCTGTGAGGAGAGTCCAGGATAGATCCTCGGTGAGGAGAGTCCAGGATGGATCCTCGGTGAGGAGAGTCCAGGACGGATCCTCGGTGAGGAGAGTCCAGGACGGATCCTCTGTGAGGAGAGTCCAGGACGGATCCTCGGTGAGGAGAGTCCAGGATGGATCCTCGGTGAGGAGAGTCCAGGACGGATCCTCGGTGAGGAGAGTCCAGGACAGATCCTCGGTGAGGAGAGTCCAGGACAGATCCTCTGTGAGGAGAGTCCAGGATAGATCCTCGGTGAGGAGAGTCCAGGATAGATCCTCGGTGAGGAGAGTCCAGGACAGATCCTCGGTGAGGAGAGTCCAGGACAGATCCTCTGTGAGGAGAGTCCAGGATAGATCCTCGGTGAGGAGAGTCCAGGATAGATCCTCTGTGAGGAGAGTCCAGGATAGATCCTCGGTGAGGAGAGTCCAGGATAGATCCTCGGTGAGGAGAGTCCAGGATAGATCCTCTATGAGGAGAGTCCAGGATAAGCTTCATGCCCCTGAAAACTGTGTTTATTTGTGCTGTGTTATGTTGTAAATGTAGTCCCTGCAAGTCATAATGTTCCAGTATAGAGCTGAGTCTTCTATACTGGAACCATGTTGGATCATTTTCACTCTGGTAAACTAAAACTGTAACTAACAAAGCCTTATTTCAACCGTTCTATGTCCAAATTTTACTATAGGAATCAGCCCACTGTGCTTTTTCTAGACTGGGTTGGTAAACATCAATGCGCTGTTAAGATTAAGATTATTAAGAAATTCACGTTGTTAAATATTTGTAGTTTTTTTTGGTCTGTGTGCTTGACAGATTTGCTCTACCAAGGGAGACATGATATATACATGGCTGCCCTTGATATTTTTATTATTTCTATTGTAATCTTATTTTCTTTAGTCTTTATATGTCAGTGCCGAACCTGACAGGAAGATAGAGGAAGAGGAAGAGGGAGAAAATAGGGAGAAAAGGACAGGATTAAAATGTGTAAATAACAGTTGCCTTAAACACAGCACAAAAAAACAATATAAACTACCACAACATGATACATAAAGAAAATAGGATAATGATGATATGAAAAAGTACAGTAGTCATCAAACGTATCTGCAGAGAAACGTACCAACACACAAACATCAGCAACATCTAGTCAGAAGCAGATGGAGAGACGTGCATGTTTGTGATCATGCACGTGTGAACGTGCGTGCGTGGCCATGCAACAAGGAAGAAATGTGTGTTTGCAAGGGGGCCGTGATCAGGCAGCACCAGGACTGTGGACCAGGACTGTGGACTCTAGACCAGGACCATGACTGTATATAGAGTTTCAGTGCTGCAGTGATGCTGCTGCAGAAGAAATGTTTCTAGTTGAATCCAGGTCAGGAAAACCAGCTCCTGAAGCTGTTGGTCCACATCCTGAAACACCTGCAGCTCAGAGCCCGGTGGTTTCCTCTGAGGTCTGATTCATTTCAACAGCTGAAGACATTTAAAGTCCTGATGTCTCACTTTCTCTGTGTTTACAGTTATTTAACAGACAGTTGGCAGGGCCGCTGCTAGCCAACTGCTTTGTGGTGCCCCCGTATTTTAATCTAACAGTTGTTACAATTTTACATTCTGAGATGTTTGGGATTCATTTTTTGAGAAATATTTGTCACATTTAAAGCAATCCCATGACAGGCCTTTGCATAAAAAGCTATTAGGTAAAATAAAAATTTAATCCTAAAATTTCTAAATAGAGACTTTTCTTATAAAAGGAAACACTCCTGGTTGGACCTTGTTTGCTCCAGCAAGGACTTGTCCTCTCTCCCTTCCTGGCTCTGTGGTTCCAGGATTTCCCGCCTTCTCCCACGTGCAGTAAGACTATTCCTCCGGGCATCCCGTATAACAATAAAGTGTGTTAACCTGTCTTCTGTCTCCGAGGGGTCCTTGCGGAACACAATCTAAGCAACTGCTACCAAATGGTAAGATTGTTACCATGGTTACAGAATCAGTTCAGCTAAGATAAAAGTATTCTGTGTCATTGAACATGTCAGAAGCTGAATCAATGCAGCACACAATGACAGGTCTCTGATTGGCTGGAAGTTAAGGGGGGTGGTTCTTTTCATGTTCTAGGTGTGTGTGTGGAAGGAGGACGGAATGAGTCTGTACGACTGATATTCCAGCTGTTAGAGCCTAATAGCCGAGCTTGTTTGTTTGTTTATGGCGTAGTTGTATCCCACACAATCTTTTTCTTCCTGTTAATACATAATCACCAAACTGGATCCCACTTCACCCTCAGAAGGCTGGAATGTTTGTAACTCTAGATATGCAGTGATTATGATTAATCATGACCCCCTTGGAACTTGGTGCCCTACAGGCAGTGCATGATACGTGTGGTGGGAGTGGCGGCTGTTGTGGAATTTTATTTATCAAAGATCACACACTAAGTGAGAATCAAACAAAGTATTTTAATAAGAGCTGATCAGGCAATGAGAATCCCACAGTCAAAGAGGTTTGACTGCGCGAGTCTGAACAGATACATTTGGGTTTGGTTTATATGAGCTGATCACATCAAGACAAATCATTAGTCCTCTGTTTCAAAGGAATGTTATCAGAAGATTGGAAGGGGAGGTAGATGGAGCTCACTCAGTTCATATCTGGGTACAAGTCATCCTCCTTCCTTAGTAAATCACAAGACAAGGTTTTGTAACAATACAAAGTGCAGACATATGTATAAAATTTTCCATTACACAGCTCTACCTGGAGCTTCAGTCCAGTCTGAACTCCTGCTGGAAGGATTCAGTTCTAAGTCTGTTTGAAGGCGTTCCTCGTCTGATAGGAAATGAGGACTGTAGGAACTGGTTGGTACATCCAGGTATCATCTGCATAGAAGTGATCCAAGAAGCCTCGTCTCAGGTCTGGGATCACCAGATCTGAGAGAAGAGGTTCAGCACCAGGCTGTCCTCACATAAAGACGTCCTCAGAGATGAACAGTCTCTTGATTTGTTACTTAACATCAGGACATACAACCTGTTTTACATCTGACTGGATGTTTCTCTGTGGAGGACTTCATGGTGTGTTTCTGTGTGTGGTGTGTGTCAGCACGTGATTTCAGAGTGTGTGTTCGGAGGACGGAGGCGGCTGATCGCTGCCGACTGAAGGGGGACGGCGTCCTGCGAGCTGACATGGACGCTCTGCATCTGCTGGACAAGGCGGGAGACATCCTGTACAGCTGGCCGTACAGATATCTGAGACGCTTTGGACGGGACAAGGTGACACGCACACACACACATGCGCAATCATGGATGAAGCTTTGTTTAACTCGTGTTACGATGCTTCAACATGCCGAACGTGCTACTGGTGGTTTGCTTACTGTGAAAAAGCTTTTTGACCACATCAGACCAGTTCGTTCCTCTGGTTTCCCCCCACCTTAGAACAGATGGTAAAATTCTCTTACTGGTTTTTAAATGTTTGAATGGTTTGGCTCCTATTTTAAATTTGCTTGATTGTGTGCCAGCCAGCTGCTTTTGGCTGCTGCTGTTGGTTCGGTTAAAATCTGGGGGACTGAGCCTTTTCACTGAAAGCCCCCCAGCTGTGGAACAGATGCCTGACCAGCTGATAGCTGCACCATTAATACAACTCTGATGTTAATCTTTCCACCTTTTTATTATTATTTTTACTTAATTCTTTAATTATGAATGTAGTTTATCTTTGTTGTATTGCGGTCTGATGTTGTTTATATTGTCTATCCTGTGCAGCACTTTGGTCAACTGAGGTTGTTTTAAATGATCTATAGAAATAAATTTGACTTGACATAAAGGTTTCCCACCGACGTCTTTGGAAGACACATGTATCATGTAAAATATTCTGTTCATGGACAGGCTGGGTGGTCATATCCACTTTCTTCACCATTTCCACCTTCTTCATTATCTCCACCTTTCTCATCATCTCCTCCTTCCTTGTCATCTCCTTCTTCCTCATTATCCCCTTGTTTCCCATAATCTCCACCTTCCTCATCACCTCATCCTTTGTCATTATCTCCTCCTTTCTAGTTATCTACCCCTTCCACATCATCTCCATCTTTCTCATCATCTCCGACTTCTTCATCATCTCCACCTTTCTCATTCTTTCTCATCATCTCCTTCTTCCTCATTATCCCCTCGTTTCTCATAATCTCCACCTTCCTCATCATCTCATCCTTTCTAATCATCTCCACCTTCATCATCTTCTCATCCTTTCTAATCATCTCCACCTTCATCATCATCTCATCCTTTCTCATTTTCTCCTTTCTAGTTATCTACTCCTTCCACATAATCTCCACTTCCTCATCATCTCCACCTTTGTCATCATCTCCGACTTCTTCATCATCTCCACTTCCTTATCATCTTCACCTTTCTCATCATCTCATCCTTTCTAACCATCTCCGCCTTCCTCATTATTTCCACCTGCATCATCATCTACTACTTACTCATTATCTCCATCGTTCTTATCATCTCCACCTTCTTCATCATCTCCACCTTTTTCATCAGCACTACTTTCTTCATCATCTCCACCTTTCTTGTCATCTCCTTCTTCCTTGTCATCTCCTTCCTTCTCATTATCCCCTTGTTTCCCATAATCTCCACCTTCCTCATCACCTCATCCTTTCTCATTATCTCCTTTCTAGTTATCTACTCCTTCCACATCATCTCCACTTCCTCATCATCTCATCCTTTCTAATCATCTCCACCTTCATCATCATCTCATCCTTTCTCATTATCTCCTTTCTAGTTATCTACTCCTTCCACATAATCTCCACTTCCTCATCATCTCCACCTTTGTCATCATCTCCGACTTCTTCATCATCTCCACTTTCTTATCATCTTCACCTTTCTCATCGTCTCATTCTTTCTAACCATCTCCGCCTTCCTCATTATTTCCACCTGCATCATCATCTACTACTTACTCATTATCTCCACCGTTCTTATCATCGCCACCTTCTTCATGATCTCCAACTTTCTAATCATCTACACCTTCTTCATCATCTCCTCCTTTCTCATCATCTCCACCTTCTTCATCATCTCCTCTTACTCATCATCCCCACCTTTCTCATCATCTCTTCCTTTCTCGTCATCTCCTTCTTCCTCATGTTATCCTTTCTTATCATCTCCACCTTCTTCATCACCTTATTTCTTATTATCTCCTCCTTTCTTGTCATCTACTCCTTCCACATCATCTCCACCTTCTTCATCATCTCCACCTTTTTCATCAGCACTACTTTCTTCATCATCTCCACCTTTCTTGTCATCTCCTTCTTCCTTGTCATCTCCTTCCTTCTCATTATCCCCTTGTTTCCCATAATCTCCACCTTCCTCATCACCTCATCCTTTCTCATTATCTCCTTTCTAGTTATCTACTCCTTCCACATCATCTCCACTTCCTCATCATCTCATCCTTTCTAATCATCTCCACCTTCATCATCATCTCATCCTTTCTCATTATCTCCTTTCTAGTTATCTACTCCTTCCACATAATCTCCACTTCCTCATCATCTCCACCTTTGTCATCATCTCCGACTTCTTCATCATCTCCACTTTCTTATCATCTTCACCTTTCTCATCATCTCATTCTTTCTAACCATCTCCGCCTTCCTCATTATTTCCACCTGCATCATCATCTACTACTTACTCATTATCTCCACCGTTCTTATCATCGCCACCTTCTTCATGATCTCCAACTTTCTAATCATCTACACCTTCTTCATCATCTCCTCCTTTCTCATCATCTCCACCTTCTTCATCATCTCCTCTTACTCATCATCCCCACCTTTCTCATCATCTCTTCCTTTCTCGTCATCTCCTTCTTCCTCATGTTATCCTTTCTTATCATCTCCACCTTCTTCATCACCTTATTTCTTATTATCTCCTCCTTTCTTGTCATCTACTCCTTCCACATCATCTCCACCTTCTTCATCATCTCCACCTTTTTCATCAGCACTACTTTCTTCATCATCTCCACCTTTCTTGTCATCTCCTTCTTCCTTGTCATCTCCTTCCTTCTCATTATCCCCTTGTTTCCCATAATCTCCACCTTCCTCATCACCTCATCCTTTGTCATTATCTCCTCCTTTCTAGTTATCTACCCCTTCCACATCATCTCCATCTTTCTCATCATCTCCGACTTCTTCATCAACTCCACTTTCTCATTATGTCCACTTTCTTTATCATCTCCTCTTTCTCAGAGGACAGATTGTGCTCATAGGTGCACATGATGGAAAATATGTTAAACCAACTGGAAATCAGACAGAAAATATGAGAATTTTCTAGATTCTCTCAGCCAGGAGGAGATGGAAGCATCTCACTCCAGGGAGGTGCAGATAAAGTATTTCTCCTGCTCCAGTGTTACGCTGACAGCCTCACGGTCATCATGGTAACGTGCACAGCTGTTCAAGCTGAATCTACGTCATTTTAGAAATTTCTGAGTCGTATTGCGGCTTTAAATGGATACATTTTTTGTAGGTTTTATTACCATCAACACGTTATCTGAGATCTGAACTTTGAGAATATGTAGAACAACATCTTTAATATTCAAGAAAAATCAATTAATATCGATGTAATTTAAACTATATCAAATCGAATTGGATTTAATCAAAATCGAATTGAAATAGGCTATTGTGAATCAAATCGGATCAATTCAGGAAATTAGTGGCCCTGCCCTACTTCCTCATCACCTCCATCTTCCTTGTCTCCACCGTCATCATCACCTCCATCTTACTTATCGTCTCCATCTTTGTCATCGTCTCCACCTTCCTAATCATCTCTGGCCCCTCCTGGTAGATTTTTGTGCTGGGGGTAGAAAACATCTTTTTAACTGTGTTATGACTAAACATCTGGATGGTGGATGTCCCTGAAGACCTGCTAGGATGTGGCTAACATGGTTTCAGTTTAGCACAGATGTGCTGGTCCACCTGGTTGATGTGTTTAATCAATCATGACTGGGACCACTGGGAAAGCCAGAGCCAGACCATATGTGTGAGGCTGATGTGTTCATATTGTGTTTGGCTCCTGAGTCTAAGGTTTCACTAAATGTGGAATCATGTTTATGTTAAATCATCCTGAAATTAAAACTCGTCTTTAAGTGTCAGACTGCTGCTTCACTCCTGAATCCTGTACAGCCTCCAGGTAGTCTAATGACACTCAGGAAGCTAGGACTTAAGTCTGGTTTAACTGTTTCTCTCTCCCCAGTCCACCTTCTCCTTCGAGGCAGGCCGCAGATGCGACTCTGGTGAGGGGAGCTTCGAGTTTGATACCAAAGATGGGAACTTTCTGTTCCAGACCGTAGAGACAGCCATCAACCTACAGAAGATCTCCTTCCCCAGCAGGCAGACCTCTGGGGGAGGCCAGGGGAGCCCAGAGGCCCCTCAGATCCTGAACCTGCCTCCCCCACCAGTCAACCCACCCCTGGCCCACAGCAGGACGCTGCCACTGCCTCAACCCCGCGGCCAAGTGCCACAACCCCCCCCTGCTCAGGTCAGCTGACGCTCCTGAAGTTTTCTCTAAAATCAAGACTCTTACAATCATTTCTAGATTTTCTGAAATCTTTGCTTTCTCTGCTTTGCCTGCAGGAAGCTGACGGCGTGTACAGCATGGTGAGCGAAGCTCCAGGCTGTCAGATGATTCATCATAAAGACAGTGAGAGCTTCACCCCTTCACAGCAGCAGCAACAGCAGCGCCCCCAGCTGGTGAGAAACAAACACAAGAATCAACACTTCTCTAAAAACAACCAGTCATTAGGACTTCAGCCATATCTACCCATCTGTAAAAAGTAGTTCCAGGGTGATGTTCGACACGGTGTAAAAAGTAGTTCCAGGGTGATGTTCGACACGGTGTAAAAAGTAGTTCCAGGGTGATGTTCGACACGGTGTAAAAAGTAGTTCCAGGGTGATGTTCGACACGGTGTAAAAAGTAGTTCCAGGGTGATGTTCGGCATGGTTTAAAAAGTAGTTCCAGGGTGATGTTCATCATGGTGTAAAAAGTAGTTCCAGGGTGATGTTCATCATGGTGTAAAAAGTAGTTCCAGGATGATGTTTGGCACGGTGTAAAAAGTAGTTCCAGGGTGTAAAAAGTAGTTCCAGGATGTAAAAAGTAGTTCCAGGGTGTTGTCCATCATGGTGTAAAAAGTAGTTCCAGGGTGATATTCAGCACGGTGTAAAAAGTAGGTACCAGGGTGATGTTCAGCATGGTGTAAAAAGTAGTTTCAGGGTGATGTTCATCATGGTGTAAAAAGTAGTTCCAGGGTGATGTTCGGCACGGTGTAAAAAGTAGTTCCAGGGTGATGTTCATCATGGTGTAAAAAGTAGTTCCAGGGTGATGTTCGGCATGGTGTAAAAAGTAGTTTCAGGGTGATGTTCATCATGGTGTAAAAAGTAGTTCCAGGGTGATGTTCGGCACGGTGTAAAAAGTAGTTCCAGGGTGATGTTCATCATGGTGTAAAAAGTAGTTCCAGGGTGATATTCGGCACGGTGTAAAAAGTAGTTTTAGTTCGATGTTCGGCATGATGTAAACAGTAGTTCCATGGTGATGAAACGTCTCAGTTCCATGCTCTGGTGTGTTGGTGATCTGCTACTGGGTTAAAATATGGTCGGTGAGGATGAGAACACAGCGTCTCAACTTTTGGAATTGTGCTTGTGACATATTAGGAATGTTTATATTTAACTTTAACATCATCATCAAACATGATTTATCATCTGTGTAATTAACCTAAGTCTCCCGACATGATTCTGACTGATAAAAACCAACGAAGTCATAAAAATGAGGCTCACTGGGTGGGATGAGGCCAGACTGGTTTGACTGGTCACTGATTGGTTGTGTGTTTTGTTTTCAGTCTCATCTGGAGCCTCCAGTCGACAAAATGCTGACTGCTGTAAAGAGCTTGACGCTGGACCCTCGTGGAGTCCCCACCCCTCGAAAGAACCAGGTGAAGATGATCTCCAGCTGTCCTCTGCCCAACGCCAGCCCTGAGCTGGCCCCGGGCCCCGGCTCCAACCCCAACCTGGACCAGATGTACTCACAGATCAGCCTGTCGGGCGCTGCTGGTCGGAGCATCAAGAAGGAGAAGAAGAAGAGCAGTGTGGCCCCGCCCTGCACTCCTCCACTCAGCAACAAGGAGTCCGACTACTCCCTCCCCTTCGACACCATCACCACCAACGTCATGTCCGACATTTTGAGCTGCCATCAGGGTTCCGGCAACGAATCAGGCGCCGATCCGCTGTATGACAGCATAGACGAAATGAAGATCAGAAACATCTCCATCAGCCAAGCCAACAGCCTGCGACCCACCTACAGAAAGGTGGACCACATCTACGACGAGCCCGAAGGCTGCGCTGCCACCACCTCAGGTCCCACGCCCATCACTGCCTTGTACGACGACCCTGAGGAGATGAGAGGAGACGCCTGGAGGATTATGGGTACAGCAGCCGACCCTAAAGGCCATGAGTATCCCTATAACCCCCGTGAGGATGACTATGCTGTACCCAAACGACCCCAGAAAGCTTTTATCAGCACTCAGGTCACCGGAGAAGAAGAAGAGGAGCTGGGAAGAGAGGAGGAGCTTGAAGGTGAGGTGGAGGTGACTGAGGAACAAGAAGATTCCCCATACAACAATGTGATGTTAAAATAAAGTAAAAGAGAAACCAGCGCCTGTAGACATGACTTCATTGTGAACCACATTACCCCGTCTGTCCTTTTTATCCATCGTATGTCAGCATATCATCTTCCTGGAGAATCCCAGCTGGTCCAAGACCAGGTGGGAAACTTACTCTGGGTCAAGCTCAAGTGTCCTTCCAGTAGGAACCTCCAGAGGCCTATGGGGGTATTTTCCTCCCTTTAATCAATTGTTTGCTTTGAGAGCAAGATTTTTGGTTTTCATGCTCAAATATCGTCGTTCTCTCTCTCAAAACTCTGCTCTCACACTCAGAAAGTCCCTCCTACTTTCAGATATGTTGTTCTTCCTTTCAAAACTCTGCTCAGACCTGAGGGGTATTGCACGAAACCAAGATAAGGGATTAAGCCGGGATATGTTGGTTATCCTGGCTGAATTTAGCCCTAAGTCGGTTGCATGAAAGCAGCTCAAACTAAACCCGGCCAAGTTACTATGGTGATTTATCCGCTGCAGCTAGCCTGCTCCAGACCAGGCTAACTGCTCAGGCTAAGATTAATCCTAGCGAGTCACCTGCATGTCCAACGTCAATTCTGTGAGGAATTAATGTGTTTTACAGCATGTCCACGGTCTTCCTAAGTATGGCGCGTCATTTTAATCATCCAGTATTAAAATATTACAAATACAGTCACCGTACATTTAATCGAAATCTGTTCATAATCGCAACAGCCTTTTTATATGGATTCGAGTTGTAGTATTATTACTCAGGCCAAGTGTTATATTACTATGCTAATGAAGACTGCTCGTCAAATTGCTGTCAGAGGTTTTATAAATATGTGTTTTATTGCATTAATTGAGATTAGAAAACACAGCGGATGAGGTTACAAAGGTGTATTCAAAGAAATCCGTGACGAGGGCAATGTAGAATATATAGGTCCAACTCCCCTTCACCTGTTCCCTCTTCATAATGGCTTTCCCTTTTTCAGAGGATGTGCTGGACGAGGAAGCCCGCATCCTCAGAAGAGCATTCAGACGTGAACGAGTCTTCAGGGACAGCTCACATCCCCTGGCCTTTGGAGATGACTATGTCATTGAGAGATACAGATTTTCGGTTACTGGATTTCCAGGTCCAGTTTTCTGAGTGTCCGGCGTTTAATCTCAAGATCCAGCTCCATTCCTTGGAGCTTGCTCTTTTTGAGTCAGCTTTTAACATCTGCCAGCTCTCTCTCTCTCTCCAGGTGCCCTGAATAAAGCGTTCTGACAGTTTGTGAGGTCTGTAAAGGAAATGTCAGTTAGCACAGCAGGATTTGTGCATAACGTAGATTTACTTTAGCCAATACTCACAATGTTACCAGGCCGCTTAGGAGACTGTGCAGCATCCGGGTCCTGCTACACATTTTCTATTAGCACCACATCACTGACTTCATATCCTTCATGGAATAAATAAGCAGGCCAATCCCATAAAACTGACATGCCTCAAGCCTTCTGGACTCCACTGACACAGTCTCCTCATCTGCAGATGTGCATTCTGCAGCTGCAGATGTACCTTCCTCCTGCCGTATACATGCAGCGAGAGGACTCGGATTAAGATTTCACAGAACATACCAAGCCTGTGTTTCGAGACACTGTACTAACCGGATCATCTTCTGGTGGCTCCAAAAGTGTAATTGTGTTCCCAGACACTGCAAGGTTATCCAAAGTCAGACACTATATTATATTTGATTGTGTTCCATGTGCAGTAGAATTGCAGTACGTGATGTACCTTGTATGAAGCGGACAGTTTCTGTGGCTGGGACAGAGTCAGTTATTGTCCCTCCCTGGATCCCCTCCATCACTGGCCTCCCTTTATTTAAATGGAGGCCAGTTCCTCTGCTGGAGTCACATCCTGGCTTGGTGGGCCGCCCCCTGTGCCAGTTCTATAGGCCTTTTTTTAACTGCTACAATCATACAGACATTGAACATGTCAGCAGACACCTCATCTATTCACCTCATTTGTTCACGGTTATCTACTTTGGAGTCACTTACCAGCCTGCAAAATGTTCTTATATTTAATTTTTCTTGCTGCCAGGTCCTTTTATGGCCAGACAGGTTTGTCCTTTATGAAGGACAGAAAGATAAAATAGATAAAAACGTTACATGAGGAAAATAGATTAAATGACACATTGTGGATAATTGTTTGCACCTAATCATTCTCTACATTTCCTGAGTAACATGCACCTGCTTGTCACTCTTAAAGTATACAACAGTTAGTGGATTTGAAAAGTAACTCCTTTAATTGTAGCCTAATTATGACAGTTCCAGTGGAGCACTGTTTATTAATTGTACAGTTTTTGACCACTTACGCATTGAGCCGGTCGGCTATTGTCTGCCAGGCTCTCTCGCGTTCTTTACTTATGGCATTGGTTTTGCCTTTTTTCCTTATAATATCCTTAACTTCGTCAGAGAACTCCGTCAGGAGCTGTTGTTCAGCGGCCGTGACGTAGGACGCGCGACTTTTATCCATTTCCCCATCGGTGATTCTGTGAGCGATCGCGAGGTCTGCTTCAGTATGCCGTGCACACGCACTTATCCCAACTATCTTCACCTGGCTTAACCTAGCCGCACCTTCTCATCCTGGCTCAGCAAACGTGCAACCAATTAAGCCAGGATAGGCCGCGCAAGCTAGGTCAAGCTGGGCTTGTTTATCCTGGATTTCTTTATTCTGGTTTCGTGCAATAGCCCTCTGGTCTCTTTACCTCACACTCAGACACTTTCTCTGCGCTCAAAACTTCTGCTCTTGTATATTTTTCCTCTCTCTTGGGTTGCTGAACGAGCTGTCTGTCAAACCTCCTCCAGCCAATAGAATACGAGATAAATGGAGAAACTAGTCCTCACCTTCTTCAGGGTGCGCTTGTTTTACTTCACACAGTGACTCCACACTCTTAGTCCAGATTTTGTTTGAACATAAATGAATGAAAAGGATGGTCCAGGAAAAGAAACCCACCACCAGCAGTTAGATTTGTACATGATGTAATGTGTAAAAAATTATAATTATTGACTCAACCCATCATCACCTTCTCAGTATTGCTGGATGTGGATCTGCAAGTTGATGCAAAGCATTATCTACAGTTTATTGTCATGTGTATATCAAAGGTCAACAGAAGAACTAAACAGTATGAGTAAATCTAAGAGAATTAGTTCAAACTCCTAGAGGCTTTAAAGAAATCTAGATAAGTGAACTAATGGCTTTAAGTAAATTGGTGTTGATAAAACTTGACATGTTTCAGCATTTGTAAAAATTAGAATGGTTTAAGGCAACAGATTTCCACAAAAATTTCTAGTGAACTCAACTAATCCAGGATTAGAGTGCAGGTAAGTTAACTTTTTTATTTGTTCATTTTTTATTATTATGGTTTTTATTTTATCAATGTAATCTGGTGGGCTAGATATTGGCAGCTTGCAAGCCGCTAGTTGCCAAACACAGCTTTAGGTGTTTTCACAAATTCATCTTAGTTGAGTAGCGAATCACATAGATCCACCAGAGACCCAGTGAGTTATAATTTTACTGACAAATAAGTATCTACTTTAATAGTAAAGTGGAAAAGCATAAAATTATTATAAAAAGGAAAAAACAACAACAACAAAACAAACAAACAAAAAGAAACAAAACTGTTAACTAGTTTGGAGCCACTGTATGAAGTAAAACAAGCGCACCCCGTAGAAGGCAGGGACTATTTTCTCCATTTATCTTTCCTTTCTTTCTGATGTTTATTGTCATTGTAACATGTGACATATACAACGAAATTAAAGAGTGTAAACAGTCAAAGTGATGCAGCAACATACATTTAACATTCAACCGTAAAATTCTGAATAAAAACAGCTAAATTAAATAAAACAACTAATCTTACACGCAGTCAAACTTATACTCATTATATTGCACACATTGTATGTAAACAGAGGTAGTATTTATTGCAGTGTGTAAACAGACTGCAAAAATATGATTTGAGATTGTTTAGTATGGTTACAGCCACAGGATAAAAGCTGGTTTTCAGTATCTCGTCCGGGTGTGATTAGTCCTTTAGGATATGCTGTGCTTTCCTGAGGCAGCGGGAACTGTGTAGCCCTTCCAGCGTGGGGAGAGGGCATCCGATGATCTTCTGGGCCGTGTTTCTGACCCTCTGGAGCACTGTCCTCTGAACCACAGTCCAGCTGGAGAACCAAACACCTAGGCAGTATGTTAAGGTACTTTCTATGGTGCACCAGTAGAACTTATTATCTATTATTCTATTGGCTGGAGGAGGTTTGACAGACAGCTCTTTCAGAGAGAGGAAAAACATATCCAAGAGCAGAAGTTTTGAGAGCAGAGAAAGTGTGTGAGTGTGAGGGAAAGAGACCAAGTCTGAGCAGAGTTTTGAAAGGAAGAACAAGATATTTGAAGCCAGAGGGACTTTCTGAGTGTGAGATCAGAGTTTTGAGAAAGATATTTGAGCGTGGAAACCAGAAATCTTGCTCTGCAAGCAAACAATTATGCTCTTGATTAAAGACAGAAAAATATCCCCATACTCACCCATCACACCTCTCCACACCAAGCTCCCCCTCACCATAAATCTGGCTAAATTAGTCAAACTAAACCAGCGGCTGGACACTGAAGCGGTCGGAAACAGGACGTTAATGTAGCTCATGTTGGCATCTCATCAAAAGATGACTAATTTATAGGTGGTTTGTCTTAAATATGCAGCTACGCTAACATTAGCAATAATGTCTGCTTGTTTAATAACATGTTTTTAACAGCATTTTGTAAATCTGGACATGTTGTAGTTTCATATAAAGATTTACAGCTTCATTAAACAGCATGCATTACATTTCTGCTCAGATGTTTTTATTATCTTCTCTCAGATGCTAGCTGGCTAACGTTAGCTCCGTTAGCTTGATCAGAGGCAGCTAACGGCTACATCTACGGTTGGTTTGAAGGTGTGATGCCTTCTTTTTGTTTTCAGTCACAGAAAACTCACAATATTTCAGACATTAAACCATATTCTGCTCAAACAAAATCTGGAAACTTTTATTTTCACCAACAGCAACGGCTAACCCCTCTAAGCTAGCTAGTCCTCTCTCAAAAACATACGTGAAAACATTACAGATTTATATTTTTTCCACTTTTTCCCTCAGATGTTTCTGTCAGCTTCAGCCAAAATGAAAACTCCCAAAATTATTTTAACACTGTAAATGCAGATTTGATCATATGAAAAGAGTAATTTTCTATATAGAAATTTTAGAGGATTTTATTTAAACCTGAGCCTTAAAAACTAAAATAAGTTTCAAAATTTACTTTAAAACATTGTGAGGTGTTTTTTTTTTTTTTGTTTTTTTTTGTTTTGTTTTTTTTTTTGTTTTTTTTTTTTTTGTCATATTTATAATTTTCTTCCCTTTGGGGTCTTTAAAAGTAAAAAAAATCACCCCCATAAACCACAATAACACCATTACAGCTTCATTTTGTTTGACAATTTTTCCTCAAATCTTTCAGTCTACTATCGTCCTAATTAAAACTTCTAAACGTCCTACGCATTTTAACCCTTGGAATGCCTGTTTAATGACATGATGTCACTTTTATTAAAAAATGCATAAACTATAATTACAATTATTTTCCATAAAATAGATGTTTGACTGATGTTTATTTATATTTTATTTAATCAGTTTTAAATGGACTGAAAATATTTTAAAACATTGTTTTTGATCTTTATAATTAATACAATCCACCAACATTTATTATCTGAATTGCTTTTTTGTTTTTTTGTTGTTTTTCTTTAATGGAAATCATGTGATCAAAGAACTGACTTTTTATATATTTGTTATACTGACTAGGAGTGACTTTTATTGGCTGAACTGAAAAAGTGAAAAGTATTAATCTGTAATATTCTTATAGCAGGTTTATATGGACGACCAAAACAGCCAAAATAAAAAAAACAGAAATAAAAAAATGACTCAGTTAACAAATTAATTATAATAATAAAATAGCTTTTAAATTTAGAAACCTTTAAAACATGACATACGTTTATATTTATTTTGTCATTTTCAGCTGTTTGAAGTTTGTAAATATTGATTTACTTTTCCATGTCATTTTTATTTTAATTTATTTATTGATTTGGTGATTTTTACATTTTCCCTCTTATTTTTATTCCTGTGTTTAATTCTGTATTATTTTCCTTTTACATTTCATTATCCTCAGAATTATTTATTGGTGTGTTTGAATATAATAAATATAATGTATATAATAAATATAGAAATCTCATTTTGGCAGGTTAGATTAGTTTTGTTTGTCTTTTTTTTTGTAATTTAAGTTTTTATTAGTTTTGCATTTTATAAACACAATACAAAAATTGAACAAAAGAAAATAAACAAAAACAAATTGGTGAGGATAAACTGTGTGTATCCTGTCAAGTCACTTCGTACACATATAAGTGCAAAAGCTGTCCCATTGTTCCAAGATGGCTTCATTTTTACAATGCATTCTTCCCAGCATTTTTTCACAAGCAATATTTTCAGTCATTTTTTCTGTCCACATTTTAACTGTTGGAACCCGAGGGTCCTTCCAAAATTTCAAAATAAGACGGGCACATGTCACCAGTCCAGTATTTAACACTCTGAAGGTATGTTTATTCAAAAGAGGTACCTCACTTTTATCCCCTAATAAACATAGTTTGGGTGATTTAGGCAAAGTACAAGGTAACCTGCCCTGCATGTAACTCAAAATGCTGTCCCATATCGGAAAGACTTTGGGGCATTCCCAGAGAGCATGTATCAAAGTACCTCTACTCATTTGACACTTCCAACACAGATCATCTCTGCCAACACCCATTCTGCAAAGTCTGGATGGTGTATAATGATATCTATTTAAAATTTTGTACTGGATAAATTTACCCCTGGCTTCTCTAATGTATAACCCATTATTTAAAAGGATTGAATCCCACAAATCATTATCAATTTTGCAACCTAAATCTTTTTCCCATATTACTTTGAGACTTTTACTTATATCTTTTGAAATCCAGGGGCAAATATTGTACCATTTTGAGGCTTTACACAATAGTGGGGGTAATCGCAGAAACGTCTCCACCGGGTTTTGCTCCTGTAATACCTTAACCTTTTCTTTTAAACAATCCCTTATTTGCAAATATTTCCAAAAATGACCAGGACCCTCCAAATTAAATTTGCATGTGATATCATCATATGACATGAACACATCTCCAACCAGTAAATCACCAACAGTTCTAATACCTTTCCGTAACCATTGTGTCCAATAGATAGTTTCTTTACCAATTTTAATTTTAGGATTATGCCACAAGGGGGCATATTTTTGAATATAAGGGATAAGTTTGTATTTCTTATGTACCTCCAACCATACCGTCTTTGAAAATTTCAAAATAGGATTTTGCAAATTATTGTCTTTACTTATTTTTTGTAGCAAAATTTCAATTGGCGTGAACGGAGATGCTAGTTCTCGTTCTATAAGAATCCAGTCCAGGTTGATCTCCCCTGCCCAATGCTTGGCTAATCGAGACATCTCGAAAGAAATGCTATAGTGCTCTATATTGGGCAGGGCAAGTCCCCCTTCCTTTTTGGGTTGGTAAAGTCGATTAATATTGATACGGGGTTTTCTACCATTCCAAAGAAAGTGCTTTATCATATTGTTATAACTTAATATCAGTGGCCGCGGGATGCACATAGGCAACATTCCCGTATAGTAATTAATAAGTGGAGCTATAACCATTTTTACTGTATTAACTTTCCCCCATAATGTCAAATTTAACTTAGTCCATTTATCCAAATTAGTCTTAATTTTGTTAAGCAATTTTCCTATATTGTCAGCCATAATGTCATCTATATCTGGGCCCAATTCAATTCCGAGATACTTCATTCCTTTATTCATCCACTTAAAATTGAGACCAGATAATGAACCACGGCTGCAGGTGTGGGAGACTGGCATGGCCTCAGATTTATGCCAGTTTATTTTGTACCCAGAAAACACTGAATAATTATCAATAACATCTAGTAAATTTGTAATAGAATTTGTGGGATCCTGACATAATACCAAAATGTCATCTGCGTATAAAAACAGTTTGTGTTCTCTGCCTCTCCCACGTACACCCTTTATTTTTGAATTTTCTCTAATTTGAATGGCCAAAGGTTCCAAAAAGATAGTGAACAACAATGGACTTAAATTGCACCCTTGACGGGTTGATCTGGAAATATTAAAAAATGAAGAGAGAATCCCATTTGTGAACACAGCTGCCTTTGGACATGAATATAAGGTTCTAATCCATTTGCAAAAGTTAACACCTACACCAAATTTCACCAGGGCTAAAAGTTTTGTTTGTCTTAATGTTAAAGGACCTTTAAAACTATTGACGAAGAGACTGAGATGGGGCTGATCTAGAGGGGTGGCCAGGGTGGCACTGGCTGATTGGACACCCCAGGTTCCTCTTCAGGTGACTGACAGGTCACTGGAGGAGGAGCTCAGACAAACATGGATCACCAGTTGCTACATTTACATAAACAAATTTCATTTCTAGTGTTTTGACCATAGACATGCTGAGTTTCCAACAAACATGTATCTGACTGCCACAGTTCTGTTTGATTTTCCTGAGACTCAAGACATCACCGAAGCCCCCCCCCCCCCCCCCCCCCACCCCCAACTCTCCTGAAGTCAACTGCAATGGTGACGAGGGTTAAATGCAAATACAGGGTTTAAAAACAAAGAATAAAAAACAAAGCTGTGTTATGTCTCTGCAGCATTTTGACTAATATGGGTCAAAGAGATTTGATTAGCAAAGTGTGTGAAAACAAAGCTGTCTTCTTCATAGTTTCATTTTTGGTAAGGAAAACTTGGAAAATGCTCAGCTCAGAAATTACATCACTGAGTACACAAATCTTTGCCTTTATACGGAGGAAACATTCCTTCTTTCCTCTCAGGTTTATCTTTCAGTCTGTTATTTCTCCAGCAGGTGGCAACACCAACTCAGATTAGACGGTGAGAGGAAACCCGCTCTGATGAGGTCTGGAAGTCAAACGGACTTCCTGAAGCGTTTTGGCTTGATAAGAGCGACATCATGCACTCTGAACTGCTACAACTCAGTTCATTCACACATTTTATTTAGTAAAATATGATATAATTCCATTTATTTATTATTAACCCAGATGGAAAATGGCATCTCTGCATTTCACCATAGTTACAGTAGGCAGTTAGCCCTGATTCCAACTCCTAAGGAACAGCCAGGGGGCTTAAAGCCTTGCTCAGGGACCCACAGTCATTGCCAGGCGAGAGACTTGAACCCAAGTCCTCCAGATGCCAGGCTACCTCTGTAACCAGGCTGCCACTGTAACCACCAGGCTACCTCTGTAACCACCAGGTTACAACTGTAACCACCAGGCTACCTCTGTAACCACCAGCTTACCAATATAACCACCAGGCTACCACTGTAACTACCAGGCTACCTCTGCAACCACCAGGTTACCACTGTAACCACCAGGCTACCTCTGTAACCACCAGCTTACCAATATAACCACCAGGCTACCACTGTAACCACCAGGCTACCTCTGCAACCACCAGGTTACCACTGTAACCACCAGGCTACCTCTGTAACCACCAGGTTACCAATATATCCACCAGGCTACCTCTGTAACCACCAGACTACCACTGTAACCACCAGGCTACCTCTGTAACCACCAGGCTACCTGTCTAACCACCAGGTTACAACTGTAACCACCAGGCTACCTCTGTAACCACCAGGTTACCAATATAACCAACAGGCTACCTCTGTAACCACCGGGCTACCTCTGTAACCACCAGACTACCACTGTAACCACCAGGTTACCTCTGTAACCACCAGACTACCTCTGTAACCATCAGACTACCACTGTAACCACCAGGTTACCTCTGTAACCACCAGGCTGCCTCTGTAACCACCAGACTACATCTCTAACCACCAGGTGACCACTGTAACCACCAGGCTATTTCTGTAACCACCACGTTACCACTGTAATCACCAGGCTACCTCTGTCACCACCAGGTTACCAATATGACCACCAGGCTACCTCTGTAACCACCAAACTACCACTGTAACCACCAGCTTACCTCTGTAACCACCAGGTTACAACTGTAACCACCAGGCTACCTCTGTAACCATCAGACTACCACTGTAACCACCAGGTTACCTCTGTAACCACCAGGCCGCCTCTGTAACCACCAGGCTACCTCTGTAAACACCAGGTTACCAATATAACCACCAACTTACCTCTGTAACCACCGGGTTACAACTGTAACCACCAGCTTACCAATATAACCACCAGGCTACCACTGTAACTACCAGGCTACCTCTGCAACCACCAGGTTACCACTGTAACCACCAGGCTACCTCTGTAACCACCAGCTTACCAATATAACCACCAGGCTACCACTGTAACCACCAGGCTACCTCTGCAACCACCAGGTTACCACTGTAACCACCAGGCTACCTCTGTAACCACCAGGTTACCAATATATCCACCAGGCTACCTCTGTAACCACCAGACTACCACTGTAACCACCAGGCTACCTCTGTAACCACCAGACTACCTGTCTAACCACCAGGTTACAACTGTAACCACCAGGCTACCTCTGTAACCACCAGGTTACCAATATAACCAACAGGCTACCTCTGTAACCACCAGGCTACCTCTGTAACCACCAGACTACCACTGTAACCACCAGGTTACCTCTGTAACCACCAGACTACCTCTGTAACCATCAGACTACCACTGTAACCACCAGGTTACCTCTGTAACCACCAGGCTGCCTCTGTAACCACCAGACTACATCTCTAACCACCAGGTGACCACTGTAACCACCAGGCTATTTCTGTAACCACCAGGTTACCACTGTAATCACCAGGCTACCTCTGTCACCACCAGGTTACCAATATGACCACCAGGCTACCTCTGTAACCACCAAACTACCACTGTAACCACCAGCTTACCTCTGTAACCACCAGGTTACAACTGTAACCACCAGGCTACCTCTGTAACCATCAGACTACCACTGTAACCACCAGGTTACCTCTGTAACCACCAGGCCGCCTCTGTAACCACCAGGCTACCTCTGTAAACACCAGGTTACCAATATAACCACCAACTTACCTCTGTAACCACCGGGTTACAACTGTAACCACCAGGTTACCTCTGTAACCACCAGACTGCCTCTGTAACCACCAGGCTACCTCTCTAACCACCAGGTTACCTCTGTAACCACCAGGTTACCAATATAACCACCAGGCTATCACTGTAACCACCAGACTACCACTGTAACCACCAGGTTACCTCTGTAACCACCAGACTACCTCTGTAACCATCAGACTACCACTGTAACCACCAGGTTACCTCTGTAACCACCAGGCTGCCTCTGTAACCACCAGACTACATCTCTAACCACCAGGTGACCACTGTAACCACCAGGCTATTTCTGTAACCACCACGTTACCACTGTAATCACCAGGCTACCTCTGTCACCACCAGGTTACCAATATGACCACCAGGCTACCTCTGTAACCACCAAACTACCACTGTAACCACCAGCTTACCTCTGTAACCACCAGACTACCACTGTAACCACCAGGCTACCTCTGTAACCACCAGACTACCTGTCTAACCACCAGGTTACAACTGTAACCACCAGGCTACCTCTGTAACCACCAGGTTACCAATATAACCAACAGGCTACCTCTGTAACCACCAGGCTACCTCTGTAACCACCAGACTACCACTGTAACCACCAGGTTACCTCTGTAACCACCAGACTACCTCTGTAACCATCAGACTACCACTGTAACCACCAGGTTACCTCTGTAACCACCAGGCTGCCTCTGTAACCACCAGACTACATCTCTAACCACCAGGTGACCACTGTAACCACCAGGCTATTTCTGTAACCACCAGGTTACCACTGTAATCACCAGGCTACCTCTGTCACCACCAGGTTACCAATATGACCACCAGGCTACCTCTGTAACCACCAAACTACCACTGTAACCACCAGCTTACCTCTGTAACCACCAGGTTACAACTGTAACCACCAGGCTACCTCTGTAACCATCAGACTACCACTGTAACCACCAGGTTACCTCTGTAACCACCAGGCCGCCTCTGTAACCACCAGGCTACCTCTGTAAACACCAGGTTACCAATATAACCACCAACTTACCTCTGTAACCACCGGGTTACAACTGTAACCACCAGGTTACCTCTGTAACCACCAGACTGCCTCTGTAACCACCAGGCTACCTCTCTAACCACCAGGTTACCTCTGTAACCACCAGGTTACCAATATAACCACCAGGCTATCACTGTAACCACCAGACTACCACTGTAACCACCAGGTTACCTCTGTAACCACCAGACTACCTCTGTAACCATCAGACTACCACTGTAACCACCAGGTTACCTCTGTAACCACCAGGCTGCCTCTGTAACCACCAGACTACATCTCTAACCACCAGGTGACCACTGTAACCACCAGGCTATTTCTGTAACCACCACGTTACCACTGTAATCACCAGGCTACCTCTGTAACCACCAGGTTACCAATATGACCACCAGGCTACCTCTGTAACCACCAAACTACCACTGTAACCACCAGCTTACCTCTGTAACCACCAGGTTACAACTGTAACCACCAGGCTACCTCTGTAACCATCAGACTACCACTGTAACCACCAGGTTACCTCTGTAACCACCAGGCCGCCTCTGTAACCACCAGGCTACCTCTGTAAACACCAGGTTACCAATATAACCACCAACTTACCTCTGTAACCACCGGGTTACAACTGTAACCACCAGCTTACCAATATAACCACCAGGCTACCACTGTAACTACCAGGCTACCTCTGCAACCACCAGGTTACCACTGTAACCACCAGGCTACCTCTGTAACCACCAGCTTACCAATATAACCACCAGGCTACCACTGTAACCACCAGGCTACCTCTGCAACCACCAGGTTACCACTGTAACCACCAGGCTACCTCTATAACCACCAGGTTACCAATATATCCACCAGGCTACCTCTGTAACCACCAGACTACCACTGTAACCACCAGGCTACCTCTGTAACCACCAGACTACCTGTCTAACCACCAGGTTACAACTGTAACCACCAGGCTACCTCTGTAACCACCAGGTTACCAATATAACCAACAGGCTACCTCTGTAACCACCAGGCTACCTCTGTAACCACCAGACTACCACTGTAACCACCAGGTTACCTCTGTAACCACCAGACTACCTCTGTAACCATCAGACTACCACTGTAACCACCAGGTTACCTCTGTAACCACCAGGCTGCCTCTGTAACCACCAGACTACATCTCTAACCACCAGGTGACCACTGTAACCACCAGGCTATTTCTGTAACCACCAGGTTACCACTGTAATCACCAGGCTACCTCTGTCACCACCAGGTTACCAATATGACCACCAGGCTACCTCTGTAACCACCAAACTACCACTGTAACCACCAGCTTACCTCTGTAACCACCAGGTTACAACTGTAACCACCAGGCTACCTCTGTAACCATCAGACTACCACTGTAACCACCAGGTTACCTCTGTAACCACCAGGCCGCCTCTGTAACCACCAGGCTACCTCTGTAAACACCAGGTTACCAATATAACCACCAACTTACCTCTGTAACCACCGGGTTACAACTGTAACCACCAGGTTACCTCTGTAACCACCAGACTGCCTCTGTAACCACCAGGCTACCTCTCTAACCACCAGGTTACCTCTGTAACCACCAGACTACCACTGTAACCACCAGGCTACCTCTGTAACCACCAGGTTACCTCTGTAACCACCAGGTTACCAATATAACCACCAGACTATCACTGTAACCACCAGGCTACCTCTGCGACTATTAGGTTAACACTGTAACCACCAGGCTACCTCTGTAACCATCAGGTTACAACTGTAACCACCAGGCTACCACTGTAACCACCAGGCTACCTCTGTAACCATCAGGTTACCACTGTAACCACCAGGCTACCACTGTAACCACCAGGCTACCTCTGTAACCACCAGGTTACCACTGTAACCACTAGGTTCCCTCTGAAACCACCAGGCTACAACTGTAACCACCAGACTACCTCTGTAACCACCAGCTTACCAATATAACCACCAGGCTACCACTGTAACCACCAGGCTTCCTCTGCAACCATCAAGTTAACACTGTCACCACCAGGCTACCTCTGTAACCACCAGGCTACCACTCTAACCACCAGGCTACCTCTGTAACCACCAGGTTACCAATATAACCACCAGGCTACCTCTGTAACCACCTGGTTACAACTGTAACCACCAGTCTACCTCTGTAACCACCAGGTTACCTTTGTAACCACCAGGTTACCACTGTAACCACCAGGCTACCTCTGTAACCACCAGGCTATCTCTGTAACCACCAGGTTACCACTGTAACCACCAGGCTACCTATGTAACCACAAGGCTACAACTGTAACCACCAGGTTACCACTGTAACCACCAGGCTACAACTGTAGCCACCAGGTTACCACTGTAACCACCAGGCTACCTCTGTAACCACCAGGCTTTCTCTGTAACCACCAGGTTACCACTGTAACCACCAGGCTGCCTCTGTAACCACCGGGCAACAACTGTAACCACCAGGTTACCACTGTAACCACCAGGCTACAACTGTAACCACCAAGTTAGCTCTGTAACCACCAGGCTACTACTGTAATCACCATGCTACCTCAGTAACCACCAGGCTACTACTGTAACCACCTGGCTACCTTTGTAACCACTAGCCTACCACTGTAACCACCAGGCTACAACTGTAACCACCAGGCTCCCTCTGTAACCACCAGGTTACCAATATAACCATGAGGTTACTCGTGTAACCACCAGGCTACCTCTGTAACCACCTCAGTAACCACCAGGTTACCTCTTTAACCACCAGGTTACAACTGTAACCACCAGGCCTCCTCTATAACCACCAGGTTACAAATATAACCACCAGGCTACCTCTGTAACCACCAGACTACCACTGTCCCTCATTGCCTGAACAGTTGAAGACTCGATGTTTTCTGACAGCTTGATATGGTCATTGTCATGTTTCCCCTAGGATCTGTGCGGAATAAATTTGACTTATTATGCCTTATTGCTTCATATATTCACTTCACCAAGGGCTCATTTATCCCATCATTTCTTTCATTATATACTTTTATTCACCTTTTCATTGATTGTTACTACATTACACTTTCATCACACTGTTTACATTGTACATTTTAATCATCAGGCTTTAATTTAATTTTACTTTCATGTACATGTTCTATTAAACGTTCACTACAAGGGTAAGATGACCTTTATCTGATCCTTCCTCAGACCCTTAGTCAGACTGGTTCTGGTGGAGACACAACTATGAGGTTGCTTTGACACCAGTCCTGGGAGTGGTGTGTCCACCCAAGGTCTTCAGAAAGGAGGATTCTTTCAACAGAAAACCTTTTGTCTTCCTCTTGCCTCCCCAGAGTCTCCTCTGACTTCATGCAAGTCAGAGGACGCTCTCCTTGCTGCAAGTGCATGTTTGTTCGTTTTCCTAAATAAACTTTGTTAGATTTTGATAACCCTTCTTTTATTTACAAAGACAGGTGACTCATATTATTTGCCAGGTAATGTAATAAATAGCTATCACCAGTGTTTGTGTGAGGTAGCCGTACTGCAGTATGAGGTTAGATTTTCTTGAGATTTTCGGACCAAAATTCCAAGTTGAGAAGATGCTCCAGCTGAAATGCAAAAAGGATGAAATTCCACCCTCCCAGTTAGGTGACGTCTGTAGGAGTGAATGTAGGTCAGAGTATCGTCCTCCTTAGATGGAGACTAGAGTGTGTGTCTCTTTAATTATGCTAAGTTGTTTAGCAGGGAGCTTCAAGCATTAACACAGTTGGAGGATAACACACAGACCATCAGAGGCTGTTCACGCTCACAAGGATGCAATCTGAAAGCATCTGAAGCCTCATAAACTGGTTTCCAGTTAGAGCTCATAAGATTCTCAATAAATCATACCTGGTTCTATCCGAACGTGCGGACTTCATATTGGATCTTGAACACCAGGTGTCACATGAGGTGATTGACATGTCACTGGAAGACAGAACAACAACACCGGCAACACTGCACCAGTATCATCGCACAAATATAACTACACCAGTATTAATACAACAGTATTACTTCACCAGTATCACTGCACCAGTATCACTGCAGCAGTTTCCCGTTAGCAGTATCACTACACCAGCATTACTGCGCCAGTGTCATTGCAGCAGTATCACATCACCAGCATCACTACACCAGAATTACTGCGCCAGTATCACTGCAACATTATCACTTCACCTGTATCCCTATACCAGTATCAATACACCAGCATCACTACACCATTATCACTGCACCGGCATCACTACACCAGTATTACTGTACTAGTATCACTACACCAATATTGCTGCGCCAGGATCACTGCACCAGTAGTACTACATCACTATTTCTATCCCAGTAGCACCACACGAGTATCACTAAACCAGTATCACTTCACCAGTATGACTACACCAGTAGCACTGCACCAATATTACTGCGCCAGTATCACAACACCAGTATCACTACACCATTATCACTGCCCCAGTATTACTACACCATTATCACTGCCCCAGTATTACTACACCAGTATAACTATACCAGTATCACTACACCAGTCACACTGTACCAGAATTACTACTCCAGTATCACTGCACCAGTATCACCACACCAGTATCACTAAACCAGTCACACTGCACCAGTTTAACTGGACCGATATCACCATACCAGTATCACTACTCCAGTATCACTGCACCAGTATCACTTCACCTGTATCCCTATACCAGTATCACTACACCAGTAACAATATACCAGCGTCACTGCAAAAGTATAAGTACACCAGCATGACTAAACCAGTACCACTTCACAAGAATCACTACACCAGTGTCACTGCAGCAGTATTACTACACCACTATTACTAAACCAATATCACAACACAATCACACTGCACCAGTATAACTGGACCAATATCACTGCACCAGTATCACTGAACGAGTATCACTTCACCTGTATCCCTATAACGGTATCACTACACCAGTAACACTACACAAGTATTACTGCACAAGTATAATTACACCAGTATTATTACACCAGTATCACTGCATCAGTGTCACTACACCAGTATCACTACACCAGCATTACTATACCAGTGTTATGACACCAGTCACACAGGTCCAATAAAACTGGACCAATATCACTGCACCAGTATCACTGAACCAGTATCACTTCACCTGTATCCCTATACCGGTATCACTACACCAGTAACACTACACAAGTATCACTGCACCAGTATCACTGCACCAGAATATATACAACAGTATCACTGCACCAGTATCACTACACCAGCATTACTATACCAGTATCACGACACCAGTCACACAGGTCCAGTATAACTGGAACTATATCACTTCACCAGTATCGCTAATACAGTATCACTACACCAGTATCACTATACCAGCATTGTTATACCAGTATCACTACACCAGTCACAGTCTCCCAGTATAACTGGACCTATATCACTTCACCAGTGTCCCTACACCAGTATCACTGCACCAGTATCACTACATCAGTATCACTTTACCAGTATCACTACACCACTATTGCTTTACCAGTATCACTACACCAGTCACACTGCACCAGTATGACTGGACCTATATAATTGCACCAGTATCACTTCTCCAGTATGACTGCACCAGTGTCACTTCACCTGTATCCCTCTAACAATATGACTACACCAGTATCACTGCACCAGTATCACTGAACCAGTTTCACTGCACCAGTATCACTACACCAGTATAATTACACCAGCATTGCTATACCAGTATCACTACACCAGTGACAGTCCCCCAGTATAACTGGACCTATATAGCTTCACCAGTATCCCTACACCAGTATCACTGCACCAGTATCACTTCACCTGGATCCCTATACCAGTATCACTACACCAGCCACAGTCCACCAGTATAACTGGACCTATATCACTTCACCAGTGTCACTACTCCAGTATCACTACACCAGAATCACTGCACCAGTATCAACATACCAGTATCAATCCACAAGAATAAGCACACCAGCCTTACTACGCCAGTGTCACTTCACCAGCATCACACCATCAGTATCACTGCAGCAGTATCATTACACCAGTATTACTACACCAGCATCACTTCACCAGTACTAATGTGCCAGTATCACAACACCAGTATTACTGCACCAGTATCAACATACCAGGATCACTGCACAAGTATAAGCACACCAGCCTTATTACACCAGTATCACTGCAGCAGTTTCACTTCACCAGTATCACTAGACCAGTGGTACTGCAGCAGTATCACTACTTTAGTATCACTGCAGCAGTATGACCACACCAGTATCAATGCACCACTCACGCTGCACCAGTATACAGGACCTATATCACTTCATCAGTCTCGTTCATCCAGTGCCACTTCACCAGTATCACTACGTCAGTATCACTGCAGCAGTATCACTACACCCGTGTCACTTCACCAGTGTCACTACATAAGTATCACTGCACCAGTATAACTGGACCTATATCACTTCACCAGTATCGCTTAACCCAGTATTACTTCACCTGTATCCCTATACCAGTATCACTACACCAGTATCACTGCACCAGTATCACTACACCAGCCACAGTCCATCAGTATAACTGGACTTATATCACTTCACCAGTATCACTACTCCAGTATCACACCACCAGAATCACTGCACCAGTGTCACTTCAGCTGTATCCCTATACCAGTATAACTACACCAGTATCACTGCAGCAGTATCACTGCACCAGTATCACTACATGAGTATCACTACACCAGCATTGTTATACCAGTATCACTACACCAGTCACAGTCTCCCAGTATAACTGGACCTATATCACTTCACCAGTATCACTACTCCAGTATCACTTCACCTGTATCACTACACCAGTATCACTGCACCAGTATTAACATACCAGTATCACTGCACCAGTTTCAGTGCACCAGTGTCAGAACACCAGTATCACTACACCAGCATCACTACCCCAGTATTACTACACCACTATCACTGTACCGTATTATTACACCACTTTTACTATACCAGTATCACTACACCAGTCACACTGCACCAGTATAACTGGACCTATATCACTGCACCAGTATCACTACTCCAGTACCACTACACCAGTATCACTGCACCAGCATCACTACACCAGTATCACTGCACCAGTATCACTACACCAGCATTACTATACCAGTATCACAACACCACTATGACGATACCAGTATAACTACACCAGACACACTGCACCAGTATAACTGGACAAATATCTCTACGACAGTATCACTACTCCAGTATCACTGCTCCAGCGTCACTTCACCTGTATCCCTACTCCAGTATCCCTGCACTGGTATCACTTCACCTGTTCCCCTATACCAGTATCACTTTACCAGTATCACTGCACAAGTATAAGTACAGCAGCATTAGTATACCAGTATCACTTCACGAGTATCACTACACCCGTATCACTGCACCAGTATCACTTCACCAGTATCAATGCACCAGTAACACTACTCCAGTATCACTGCTCCAGTGTCACTTCACCTGTATCCCTATACCAGTATTACTGCACAAGTATCACTGAAGCAGTATCAGTGCATCAGTATCACTACACCAGCATTGCTATACCAGTATCACTACACCAGTCACAGTCCACCAGTATAACTGGACCAATATCACTGTTCCAGTATCACTACACCAGTATCACTTCACCTGTATTAATGTGACAGTTACACAACACCAGTATGACTACACCAGTATCACTACTATAACGGTATCACTAAACCAGTCACACTGCATCAGTATAATTGGACCGATATCACTGCACCAGCATCACTACACCAGTATTACTGCACCAGTATCAAAATACCAGGATCACTGCACAAGTATAAGCACACCAGCCTTATTACACCAGTATCACTGCAGCAGTTTCACTTCACCAGTATCACTAGACCAGTGTTACTGCAGCAGTATCACTACTTTAGTATTACTGCAGCAGTATGACCACACCAGTATCACTGCACCACTCACGCTGCACCAGTATACAGGACCTATATCACTTCATCAGTCTGGCTCATCCAGTGCCACGTCACCAGTATCGCTACACCAGCATGACTGCATCAGTATCACTACACAAGTGTTACTTCACCAGTATCACTACATTAGTATCACTGCACCAGTATAACTGGACCTATATCACTTCACGAGTATCGCTAATCCAGTATTACTTCACCTGTACTACACCACTATTACTTTACCAGTATCACTACACCAGTCACACTGAACCAGTATAACTGGACTTATATAATTGCACCATTATCACTACTCTAGTATCACTTCATCAGTGTCACTTCACCTGTATCCCTGTACCAGTATCACTACACCAGTATCACTGCACCAGTATCACTGCACCACTATAACTATGCCAGTATTACTACTCCAGTATCACTGCTCCAGTGTCACTTCACCTGTATCCCTATACCAGCATTGCTATACCAGTATCACTACACCAGTCACAGTCCACCAGTATAACTGGACCAATATCACTGTTCCAGTATCACTACACCAGTATCACTTCACCAGTGTTACTACACCAGCATGACCGCACCAGTATCACTACACTAATATCACTACACCAGTATTACTACACCACTATCACTGCAGCAGAATAACTAAACTAGAATCACTGCACCATTATCACTTCACCAGTATCACTGCACCAGCATCACTACACCAGTGTTAATGCGGCAGTTTCACAATCCCAGTATGACTACACCACTATCACTACTATAACGGTATAACTAAACCAGTCACACTGCACCAGTATAATTGGACCAATGTCACTGCACCAGTATCACTATACCACTATCACTGCACCAGTATTATTACACCACTATTACTATACCAGTATTACTACACCAGTCACACTGCATGAGTTTAACTGGACCTATATCACTTCATGAGTCTCGCTAGTCCAGTGTCACTTCACCAGAATCACTATGTCAGAATCACTGCAGCAGTATCACTACACCAGTATCACTACACCAGCATCACTACACCAGTATCGATGCACCAGTATCACTACACCAGCATTACTATGCCAGTATCAAGACACCAGGCAGACTGCACCAGTATAACTGGACCTATATCACCTCACCAGTATCACTTCACCAGTATCATCACATCAGTATCACTTCAGTGGTATCACTGTAGCAGTGTCACTACACCAGTATCACCACACGAATATTACTACACCCGTATCACTGCAGCAGTATCACTAAACTAGTATCATTGCACCAGTATGACTTCACCAGTATCACTGCACCATTATCACATTACCAGTATCATTGCCCATGTATCACCACATCGGTATCACTACACCAGCATGATTGCACCAGTATCACTACACCACTATACCTGTACCAGTATCAACACACCAGTCACAGTCCACCAGTATAACTGGAGTTATACCAAATCACCAGTATCGCTAATCCAGTATCACTTCACCTGTATTCCTATACCAGTTTCACTACACCAGTATCACTGCACCAGTATCACTGCAGCAGTATCACTAAACTAGTATCATTGCACCATTATCACTTCACCAGTATCACTGCACCAGCATCACTACACCAGTGTTAATGCAGTTTCACAATCCCAGTATGACTACACCACTATCACTACTATAACGGTATAACTAAACCAGTCACACTGCACCAGTATAATTGGACCAATGTCACTGCACCAGTATCACTATACCACTATCACTGCACCAGTATTATTACACCACTATTACTAAACCAGTATTACTACACCAGTCACACTGCATGAGTTTAACTGGACCTATATCACTTCACCAGTCTCGCTAGTCCAGTGTCACTTCACCAGAATCACTATGTCAGTATCACTGCAGCAGTATCACTACACCAGCATCACTACACCAGTATCGATGCACCAGTATCAGCACACCAGCATTACTATGCCAGTATCACGACACCAGGCAGGCTGCACCAGTATAACTGGACCTATATCACCTCACCAGTATCACTTCACCAGTATCATCACATCAGTATCACTGCAGCAGTGTCACAACACCAGTATCACCACACGAATATTACTACACCCGTATCACTGCAGCAGTATCACTAAACTAGTATCATTGCACCAGTATGACTTCACCAGTATCACTGCACCATTATCACATTACCAGTATCATTGCCCATGTATCACCACATCGGTATCACTACACCAGCATGATTGCACCAGTATCACTACACCACTATAACTATACTAGTATCAACACACCAGTCACAGTCCACCAGTATAACTGGACTTATACCAAATCACCAGTATCGCTAATCCAGTATCACTTCACCTGTATTCCTATACCAGTTTCACTACACCAGTATCACTGCACCAGTATCACTGCAGCAGTATCACTAAACTAGTATCATTGCACCAGTATCACTTCACCAGTATCACTGCACCAGCAGCACTACACCAGTATAAATGTGCCAGTTTCACAACACCGGTATGACTACACCAGTAATATTACTGTAACTGTATCAATAAACCAGTCACACTGCACCAGTATAATTGGACCAATATCACTGCACCAGTATCACTACACCACTATCACTGCACCAGTATTATTACACCACTATTACTATACCAGTATCACTACACCAGCCACACTGCACCAGTATAGCTGGACCAATATTACTACACCAGCATTATTATACCAGTATCACTACACAAGTCACTTTTCACCAGTATAACTGGACCTATAATACTTCACCAGTATCGCTAATCCAGTATTACTACACCAGCAATACTATACCAGTATCACGACACCAGTCCCACTGCACCAGTATAACTTGACCTATATCACTTCACCAGTATCGCTAATCTAGTATTAATTCACCTGTATCCCTATACCCTATATCATTACTCCAGTTTCACTGCACCAGTATCACTTCACCAGTATCACTGCAGCAGTATCACTACACCAGTATTACTACACCAGTATCACTGCACCAGCGTCACTACTCCAGTATCACTGCACTAGAATCACTTCATCTGTATCCCTATCCCAGTACCACTACACAAGTTTCACTTCACCAGTATCACTACACCAGTATTACTACACCAGCATTACTATACCAGTATCACGACAGCAGGCACACTGCACCAGTATAACTGGACCTATATCCCTTCACCAGTATTGCTAATCCAGTGTCACTTCACCAGTCTCACTACGTCAGTATCACTGCATCAGTATCACTGCAGCAGTATCACTACACCAGTATAACTACACCAGTATCACTGCACCAGTATCACTACACCAGTATCATTGCACCAGATTCACTACACCAGTATCACTGCACCAGTATCACTTCACCAGTATCACTACACCAGTATCATTGCACCAGTATCACTTCACCAGATTCACTACACCAGTACCACTACACCAGTATCACTGCACCAGCATCACTACATCAGTATTACTGCATCAGTATTACTGCACCAGTGTCACTACACCAACATTACTATACCAGTATCACGACACCAGTCACACAGGTCCAGTAAAACTGGACCTATATCACTTCACCAGTATTGCTGATCCAGTATCACTTCACCTGTATCCCTACACCAGTATGGCTGCACCAGTATCACTACACTTGTATCACTACACCAGTATAACTACACCCGTATCACTACACCAGTATCACTACACCAGCATTGCTATACCAGTATCACTACACCAGTCACAGTCCACCAGTATAACTGGGCCTATATCACTGCACCAGTATCACTGCACCAGTGCCACACCACCAGCATTACTATACCAGTATCACGACACCAGTCCCACAGGTCCAGTAAAACTGGACCTATGTCACTTCACCAGTATCACTACACCTGTATGACTTCAATAGCATTACTATACACAGGGCTCCAGACTAACGTTTGTCACGAGGAACACATCAGCTACTAACTTAAATTTTTAGGAGTGCAAGCAGAAAAATTAGGGCGCACACTGAAATCACCTTGCATAGTAAAACTTCACATTTTCTCTCATTTTCACAGTTTTAGTGATAAATACTTGAACAATAAATTTAGAAATTACAATGTTTACAATTTTACATATTTTTGCACTTGACATAATACACACACACAAACATCTTACTTGCCGCACAAATACAAAACAAGTAGACATAGAAATCGTTAAATCAAATCAGGTTTGATTTGATTTTCGCTTTGTAGTCGAAGCAGAACGACATCTTTGTCCCCATCATCCCCCACAAGACATGGTACGACTGGTCCATGTAGTTCCTGGTAATAAACAGCTTTAGGGACTGATGCTCCTCCAGCCACTGTTCCCACTCCTCAGTAAGAACAGCAGCTATTGGCTGTCCTAGAAGTCACTAGAAGTCATTAATTAGCATCATCAGCCTGGTACATATAGTTGTAATGGACGCTGCCATAAAGAGGGATGTTGTGGGACATACAAAAATTTATGAAAAGACAACCTAAAAATGTTTAGAACTGCTGCTGCTGCGAGGCCAAGCATCATATGAATGCTTTTGGATGGAGGAGGGGTCTGCACAGTACCCACTCCTCATTGGGAAGAGTAAACTACATTCATTCACATCAGTCTCCAAAAGTCTCCAATAATACCAGAAAAAGTTTCTAGATATGTCGGTAATCGCTCTTTATTTATTTATTTTTAAAAAAAGTCACTAGAGGGTCTGAAAACTCGCTAAATACAGCCACAAAGTCGCTCGCTACGCTGGCAACACTGAGGAATAATAAATTCCCCAAAGACCCGCCTCTTTCCACACATTAGCCAATCACAGAGCTCGTTCGTCCCCGCTCACACACACATTGGCTGTCGTCTTCTTCGTTGGTGTTCGTCTCCTTTTCTTGTATTGATGTTAGTTTGAGTCGACAAACCAGCAGCTAATTTGTTATTACTGAACTACTGGGCTGAAGAGGGGAGCAGAAGTTTGTTAGCGAATAAATAAATTTAATTATAACTACTACAAGAAAAATACAAGAATATATCGGTCGCCGTTGTAGAGTAGATGAAAATTTCACTCAAATTGTCTCACATTTTAGTCACAAAATACGACCATTTGGTCGCAGACTGGAACCCTGACACCAGTATCACTACACCACTATTACTATCCCACCATATATACACACACCAGTCATACACCAGTCACACTGCACCAGTATCATTGCAAAATTATTACTTTACCAGTATTACTAAACTTGTATAACTGGACCAATATCATTGCACCATTATCGCTTTAACAGTCTAACTACAACAATATCACTTCACCAGTATTACTATACCAGTATTGCTTTCCAGGATCTCGGCATCAGTTCATCTAGATTTTCACATTGAATACATCCTGGATGCAGTCTGGTTTAGCAGAGGAAGCTATAAGAATGAAGAGGAAGGACACAGATCAGGTGAAGACAGACCCCAGACCCAGTACCAGCAGCCCCACAGCTCCCAACATGGAGCTAGACACACCAGGATCCAGTCTACCACCAGCACCCGACAGTACACCAGAACTGATCCCCGTATTTCCACACCAGGATCCAGTCTACCACTACCACTGGACCGTAGACCAGAACCGATCCAGATCATTAATGTTTTATTTCTCTCCAATGTGACCACCGTTATCACAGAAGTGATGGAGAGAGGAACACGATTATTATTGAGATGAACATTTTTACATGATGTAGGAGTTTGGTGCTACCACATCACGTTGGCTGAGTTTCCTCTCTGAGCTGCAGCTCCAGGCATTCCTGTGATGGATTCTGCCCGACACTTTGGACTCAACAACCAGCCACACACATGCATCATAGTTACTGTCTTTGTGAGGACCCGGTCCCAGGTCAGGCGTCTCAGACACTCCTCTGAAGTCCTGTCCCAAGGTAAGGATGGGGAAAATGTCCTGATTTGACAAACTCATCCCCACCAAGAATAAAAACAAGAACACAGAGACAAACACGGTTTTTCCTTCATTTCAGAGATGCAGACATGCTTCATGAAGTGGTCTCCCTTCAGTCTCACAGGTTACTTTATGACAGGGGTGTCCTAAGATGGTCCTGGAGGGCCGCAGTCCTGCAGGTCTTCTATGCTGCCAGAGCTGGACACCCCACCTTATGACCCCACCTTTGTCCCCAGAACATGACGAACATGAACACAAGTGTATCGACCACTTCCACACACCTGCGGCTCACACATTCCAGATTAAAACTTCGTACATTCTCAACCATCATGGAGACTAAGGTGCGAAAACCTGATTCTCTCATGTATTTAATGCATGCTGATCCATGCTACCGTGGTTACCAGCGGATCACCATGTACGGACGGACCTGCTTCCTGAGCAGTTTATTCTTCCTTGTTCCCGCGGAGCGTTGCTTTCAGACCACGAACACCAGGCAGATGCTGGATTTAGTCTAAACAAAACCAGAATGTCTGAACAGTCCCCGCCCCTCCCCCTCATCACCGCACCTACATTTTTTATTTCTACCAGCTCCTTCTAGACATAAAATGAAATGTTGAGGCTGAGACACATCCTGAGCTCTGAGCCATGTTCCATTGTATGAAACACCCGCCCGGTACGTCGCTGTCCTCTCTAAAAACATGAGTGTTACATGGCAGGAGAACTCAGGCTTCTCATTGTTGCAGTTCTTCTTTATTTCTACATCAGTTCATTGATGAAGAAACTCTGATAAAACCGATGATCTGGATAAAAACAGCTTTTTCTTTTAGCATTGAAGTGTGAGTGTTTGTGCAGCCGAGATAAAAGTCCTACAGCAGCTTCACCCAAAGTAAACACCTGCTGGTAAAACACATCATTGGCTGCTTGTTTTAGTAGTTTTTCTTCACTTGTTCACACTTTTTTTCCTGGTCAGGGCTTCTGCCTGCCCCCCCATCAGAACTTTTCTAGACCCGCCCCTGCATAGCTGAAGTATAAACCCTGTCTATAACGACAACCTTTCGCCAGCTATTGTTCTATCCTGCCAACAACAATACTTTGGGGTAAATATGTGTGAACTACAAACTGCTAGTTGCCTCCTTCTCAGCTCAATGATAAACGCAACAAGAAAAAAAGCCGATCAGTTGATCACTGACAGCTGTCGCTACACAAACAGAGAGACCAGAGATCCTCTAGAGCAGCCATGTTGGTGCAGGACGCCGCTGGATTGTTGTAGGTTTAAAAGAATGGGGAAAAGTGTGGGCATGGAACCTTCTCACCAGGAAAAGATTGTGTTAAAACACTTCATTTTCCATGTAGGCGACGTCCATGTTGCTCCATTAATGCTGAGTTTTTTCTCAAATTCATCCATAGAGCGAGCCGGCTGGTCTTTCCTGTCATGCTTCTCCACGTCCCGCCGTCATAACAGAGACGTGTGGGGTTTGTCATGCTGCACATACGTTAATTGTGTTCAAATTTTTAATGCAATTAATTACATAAACTAATTAACGGCTTTAATGCATTATTTTTTACTGCCCTGATATTTGATTGTTTTAATGATATTGTTTTATTTAATATTAAATTACATTTATTTCTTTTTATCTTTTTCCTGTTTTACTGTATTTATTTTGTTTTATATATTGGTGAATAAGTTAAATCCCAATAAATGATACAACTACACCCCCTGCTGATGAACCAGCGCTCTATCTTGGCTAGGAAGGTTAAAATGGAAGGGATTTTATAGTAATTAATACTTTGCTGTCAGTAAATCATTTGTATGTGGTGTTTTAATTTAAATTAAATTCAGCTTTATTTATATGGCAACAATTCCAAACACACTAGTTCATTATAGTCCGATTATATTCAGATTAAAAGAAAAACATGGTTCACATTAGTCCAATTTATAACTGTGTTCGTATAAACCATAAAAATTAATGATTGAGCTAAGGAAAACCTCCATCAGAACCGAAACCAAGACCGGAACCGGGAAGCAAACACTCCGTCAGAACCGGAAGCAGGAAGGAAAACTTCCTTCAGAACCAGAACTAGAACCAGGAAGGACGGCCATCTTCCTGAACCGGTTGGGGATGGAGAGGACAGGCAAGAGGGGTAAACCAGCCGCAGAACTCTAATCCAGGGATTCCACAATGACAACAGTAACGCCAGATATTTTTATTACTTATAACGTTCCCAGGGAGGTGTTCCGGAGGCTTCCTGACCAGATGCCTGGTCCCCCCCAATGACAGTGACAGCTGGAGGTGCGTGATTGGGAGGAACGGCCCCCCTGATCTGAATCTGAGTGGTGTTTTGTTGTTGGACTTCTGTGCTTGTCATGGACTGTCCATAACGAACACCTTGTTCAGACATAAGAGTGTCCACATGTGCACTTGGCACCAGGACACTCTAGGCTGCAGTTCGTTGATCGACTTTGTAGTCGTATCGTCGGACTTGCGGCTGCATGTCTTGGACACTCGGGTGAAGAGAGGGGCGGAGCTGTCTACTGATCACCACCTGGTGGTGAGTTGACTCAGATGGTGGGGGAGGATGCCGGTCAGGCCTGGCAGACCCAAGCGTGTTGTGAGGGTCTGCTGGGAACATCTGGGAAAGTCCCCTGTCAGAAAGAGTTTCAACTCCCATCTCCGGCAGAGCTTCAACCATGTCCCGGGTGTGGCGGGGGACATTGAGTCCGAGTGGGCTGTGTTCCGTGCCGCTATTGTCGAGGCAGCCAGCTGCAGCTGTGGCCGTAAGGTCATCGGTACCTGTCGTGATGGTAACCCCCAAACTCGTTGGTGGACACCAGCAGTAAGGGATGCTGTCAAGCTGAAGAAGGAGTCCTATCGGGCCTTTCCGGCCTGTGGGACTCCAGAGGCAGCTGATGGGTATCGGTGAGCTAAGCAGAGCACAGCTTCGGCGGTTGCTAAGGCAAAAACTCGGGCATGGGAGGAGTTTGGAGAGGCCATGGAGAATAATTTCCAGACGGCTTTGAGGAGATTCTGGTCCACCATCCGGCGGCTCAGGAGGGGAAAGCAGTGCTCCGTCAACACTGTGTACAGTGGGGATGGGGGGCTGCTGACCTCGACTTGGGACGTTGTGAGGCGGTGGAGGGAATACTTCGAAGGCCTTCTCAATCCCACCAACATGTCTTCTGATGAGGAAGCAGAGTCTGGGGTAGCTGGTACTGGCTCTCCTATCTCTGGGGCTGAGGTCGCTGAGGTGGTTAAAAAGCTCCTCTGTGGCAAGGCCCCGGGGGTGGATGAGGTCCGCCCAGAGTTCCTTAAGGCTCTGGATGCTGTAGGGCTGTCTTGGTTGACACACCTCTGCAGCATTGCGTGGACATCGGGGACAGTTCTTCTGGACTGGCAGACTGGGGTGCTGGTTCCCCTCTTCAAAAAGGGGGGCCGGAGGGTGTGCTCCAACTACGGCGGGATCACACTCCTCAGCCTCCCTGGTAAGGTCTATTCAGGGGTGCTGGAGAGGAGGGTCTGTCGGATAGTCGAACCTCTGATTGAGGAGGAGCAGTGTGGTTTTTGTCCTGGTGGCGGAACAGTGGACCAACTCTCTTCAGGGTCTTGAAGGGGGCATGGGAGTTTGATCAACCAATCTACATGTGCTTTGTGGACTTGGTGAAGGTGTTCGTTCGTGTCCCCCGCGGACTCCTGTGGGGGGGACTCTGGGAATATGGAGTGCTGGACCCCCTTGTACGAGCTTGGTTAGCATTGCCGGCAGTAAATCAGGCTGCCCTTTGTCACCGATTCTGTTCATAACCTTTATGGACAGAATTTCTAGGTGCAGCCGAGGTGTTGAGGGGATCCGGTTCGGTGGCCTCAGGATTGGGTCTCTGCTCTTTGTGGATGATGTGGTTCTGTTGGCTTTATCGGGCCGTCATCTTCAGCTCTCACTGGAGCGATTCGCAGTCGAGTGTGAAGCGGCTGAGATGAGAATCAGCACCTCTAAATTCGAGACCATGGTCCTCAGCCGGAAAAGGGTGGAGTGCTCTCTCCGGGTCTGCAACAGAGTTCTGCCCCAAGTGGAGGAGTTCACGTATCTCGGGGTCTTGTTCATGAGTGAGGGAAGGATGGAGCAGGAGATGACAGGCGGATCGGTGCGGCATCTGCAGTGATGCGAACTCTGCATCGGTCTGTCGTGGTGAAGAAGGAGCTGAGCCTCGATTTACGTTCCCACCCTCACCTATGGTCAAGAGCTGTGGGTAGTGACTGAAAGAACAAGATCGTAATTGGTAAATGGTCTGTACTTATATAGCGCTTTTATCCAAAGCGCTTTACATGTACGTCACATTCACCCATTCACACATTGATGGCAGAAGCTGCCATGCAAAGCGCTCAACCATGGCCCACCAGGAGCAATCAGGGGTTCGGTGTCTTGCTCAGGGACACTTCGACATGAGCTATCCAGGCCAGGATCGAACCGACAACCCTTGGGCTGCAGGATGACCACTCTACCCACTGAGCCATGCCACCCCCAGATCGTGAATAGAAGGTGATTAAATGAGTTTTCTCCGCAGGGTGGCCAGGCTCTCCCTTAGAGATAGGGTGAGAAGCTCGGTGATCCAGGAGGGGCTCAGAGTAGAGCCGCTGCTCCTCCACATCGAGAGGAGCCAGATGAGGTGGCTCGGGCATCTGGTTAGGATGCCTCCTGGACGCCTCCCTGGTGAGGTGTTCCGGGCACATTCCACCAGAGAGAGGCCCCGGGGAAGACCCAGGACACACTGGACGGACTAAATCTCTCGGCTGGCCTGGGAACGCCTCGGGATCCCTCCGGCTGAGCTGGTGAATGTGGCCGAGGAGAGGGAAGTCTGGGTTTCCCTGCATAGGCAGCTGCCCCCGGAACCCGACTCTGGATGAGCTGCAGAAAATGGATGTATATATTATATTATATTATATTATATTATATTATATTATATTATATTATATTATATTATATTATATTATATTATAGTTTTAATTTCATTTTTTTTTATTATTTACTTATATTTCATCATGTATGATCATTAAGCAGCTGTTTACATATATCATACAACAATATACAGTTTGTTGTATTGTATTTTAGTATAAACCATTATTATTGTTGTTATTATTGTTGTTGTTTTTATACTGGTATTGCACCATACTGTGCTATCAGTAGAAGCTATAATGTATTAATAATATATTAGAAGATACTCTGTTACTATCTGACATTGTGTAATACTACCGCACCTTACTATTTTATATATACATATATATATATATATATATATATATATATATATATATATATATATATATATAAATTACTGTCACACTACTTTCAGATATGAATTTACTGTTTATATTGTCAGCCCTCATGTCCACTTGTGTCCTCACAGTTTTTCTAGCCTGGTTGTGGTTGCTTTTGTTTATTTTTTTAACACCGTATGAGATGTGAAACTAGTCTGAGGACCACAGCGGGTCTCGTCCACACAATCCGCCCACCACTCTGTAATCAGCCCTGGGTCTGTAACCGGCCCCGCGCTGGGTCTCTGATTCTTTGATTGGAAGCTAAATCCTTATCTGGTTCGTTCAGGTGGAAGAAACGCTTTCTGATGACTGACTGGCGCTTCTCAGGGATGTCTTTAAAATCACGGCAATATGCTGGATGAGTGGAAGAGATGTTCCAAGGTTTGTCTAATCTTCCTCCTGGTATGAAATTATTCATGTTACAGGGATATTCATGCTCAAGTCCTCAGTGTGGACATGAGCTATGTCCCCACAACGGAATACACACATGGAAACACACAAACACTGACCCCTCTGGGACTCAGCAGGCCACAAAGACGTCCCATTATGCATTTCTCTGCACGCCTTGTAACACAATCAGCTGTGTGTGTGTGTGTGTGTGTGTGTGTGTGTGTGTGTGTGGACTCAGTGGCCTGGAAGCTGATGGGAAGCCTCCTCATGATTCTGAACACCAGAGAGGAAAATAATACACCGAGGTCATACGTGTCCTACTTCAAGTTCACAGCTGAGATCAGACTCCAAGCACCAGCTGATGACATCACTGAAGGAGGAGCTAACTCACACACACACACACACACACACACACACACACACACACACACACACACACACACACACACACACACACACACACACACACACACACACAGACATGCTCATCTGCACACATGCACATTCATATTAAATCTGTGGAGAAACTACATCACGTACTTGGATCAGTTTTACAGTTTGATAGAAAATGAATGCCAAGACCTCAGACGATGAAGGACTACAGTACCCATGAGCCTCAGGGGATGTTGCTATGGCAACGCCTCCATCTAGCGCAAAGTCATACCTCTGATGGAGCTCAAACCTCACCTGCAGTGACAAGCTCTCTGACTGGATGATTCTGATCCAGGAGCCAATGAACTAAAGTTGCCTCACGGCCTGGATCCAGCTCCCACATGCACACCCCTGCACCTGCGTGCATGGCATCGCTCCATGCACATGCGCACGCCTGTGTGTCTTATAAGTTACATCTGCCGAAGAGGAGGGTGGGATTGGTAATGAGGGGCTGGGTATTCCTGTTTCCATGGCAACCACATTGAAGACTCTGGAGCTGCATCCCTGTTGCTGTAGTAACCAGTCATGCTGGCAGCAGATGAAGTGATGCAATTTATAAACAGACAACCACAGAAGAAGAGTGTGACAGGTGGATTTCTTCTTCTGCTGCTGCTTCTCTTAGAGCGTGCGCACACACACACACACACACACACACACAAACACACACACACACACACAAAGCCACGCATCTCAGTGTGCTGACAACATGTCTGTCTTTGATCTAAATAACATCAAACACCTGCACTGAGTAAAGTCTTCATGACAACCAGAGATAAATCTGTAATCTGATGCAGCAACAGTCAGTAAAAGTTGTTTTAGGCTCAAATTAAGTGAGAAATGTTTCTAGAATACCCACTAACAGGCTTCTGGAAGACTCTCCAACCAGCAGATTAACTGGTGACAGGCAAGAGTGTCAGGATTGGATATAGAAGCATCATGCAGCACAGGTTTAGTCTTACCAAGGATGGGTCATGTCTCACCTCTTTGGTCCAAACTGGAACAGGGAATCATCAGTAAGTTAAAGAAATATTTCTGAAAGGATTCAGGGAGTCTGGAGGAAGGACAGAAACCCCTGCTGGATGGTTGTGACCTTTAAGCCCTCAGGTAGCACTGCAGGAGAAACATTCATGACACCATCAATGTTGTATTCAGGTTTCATTGGAAGTTACGCTGTATTTTATATAAATATTATAGAATTACTGACAGAGGCTGGACTGTGTACAGCTGACTTCCACACAAACTAACAGGCTTTAAACATTTTCTCACTGCAGCATAGCTACCATGTTGGATTTAGAGATAAGACCTTTTCGACTCAAAGCATGTTGTGAGGGTCTGCTGGGAACGTCTGGCAGAGTCCCCTGTCAGAAAGAGTTTCAACTCCCATCTCTGGCAGAGCTTCAACCATGTCCCAGGTGAGGCGGGGGACATTGAGTCCGAGTGGGCTGTATTCTATGCCTCTGTTGTCGAGCAGCTGTGGCCATAAGGTCGTCGGTGCCTGTTGTGGCAGTAACCCCCGAACTTGTTGGTGGACACCAGCAGTAAGGGATGCCATCAAGCTGAAGAAGGAGTCCTATCGGGCCTTTTGGCCTGTGGGACTCCAGAGGCAGCTGATGGGTATCGGCGGGCTAAGCGGAGCGCAGCTTCGGCAGTTGCTAAGGCAAAAACTCGGGCATGGGAGGAGTTTGGAGAGGCCATGGAGAATGACTTCCAGACGGCTTCGAAGAGATTCTGGTCCACCATCCGGCGGCTCAGGAGGGGAAAGCAGTGCTCCGTCAACACTGTGTACAGTGGGGATGGGGGGCTGCTGACCTCGACTCGGGACGTTGTGAGGTGGTGGAGGGAATACTTCGAAGGTCTTCTCAATCCCACCAACACGTTTTCTGATGAGGAAGCAGAGTCTGGGGTAGCTGGTGCTGGCTCTCCTATCTCTGGGGCTGAGGTCGCTGAGGTGGTTAAAAAGCTCCTCTGTGGCAGGGCCCCGGGGGTGGATGAGGTCTGCCCAGAATTCCTTAAGGCTCTGGATGCTGTAGGGCTGTTTTGGTTGACACGCCTCTGTAGCATCGCGTGGACATCGGGGACAGTTCCCCTGGACTGGCAGACTGGGGTGGTGGTCCCCCTCTTCAAAAAGGGGGACTGGAGGGTGTGCTCCAACTACGGCGGGATCACACTCCTCAGCCTCCCCGGTAAGGTCTATTCAGGGGTGCTGGAGAGGAAGGTCTGTCGGATAGTCGAACCTCTGATTGAGGAGGAGCAGTGTGGTTTTTGTCCTGGTGGCGGAACAGTGGACCGGCTCTACACCCTCTTCAGGGTCTTGAAGGGGGCATGGGAGTTTGATCAACCAATCTACATGTGCTTTGTGAACTTGGAGAAGGCATTCGGCCACTTCCTCGCGGACTCCTGTGGGGGGTACTCCGGGAGTATGGAGTGCTGGACCCCCTTGTATGAGCTTGGTCCGCATTGCCGGCAGTAAATCAGGCTGCCCTTTGTCACCGATTCTGTTTCAGAATTTCTAGGCGCAGCTGAGGTGTTGAGGGGATCCGATTCGGTGGCCTCAGGATTGGGTCTCTGCTCTTAGCGGATCACGTGGTTCTTTTGGCTTTATCGGGCCGTGAACTTCAGCTCTCACTGGAACGATTTGCAGCCAAGTGTGAAGCGGCTCGGATGAGAATGAGCACTTTCAATTCCAAGACCATGGTCCTCAGCCGGAAAAGGGCGGAGTGCTCTCTCCGGGTCTGCAGTAGGGTCCTGTCCCAAGTGGAGGAGTTCACGTATCTCGGGGTCTTGTTCACGAGTGAGGGAAGGATGGAGCAGGAGATGACAGGCGGATCAGTGCGGCGTCTGCAGTGATGCGGACTCTGCATCGGTCTGTCGTGGTGAAGAAGGAGCTGAGCCAAAAGGCAAAGTTCTCGATTTACCGGTCGATCTATGTTCCTACCCTCACCTATGGTCACGAGCTGTGGGTAGTGACCGAAAGAACACGATCGTGAATACAAGCGGCCGAAATGAGTTTCCTCCGCAGGGTGGCTGGGCTCTCCCTTAGAGATAGGGTGAGAAGCTCGGTGATCCGGGAGGGGCTCAGATTAGAGCCGCTGCTCCTCCACATCGAGAGGAGCCAGATGAGGTGGCTCGGGCATCTGATTAGGATCCCTCCTGGACGCCTCCCTGGTGAGGTGTTCCGGGCACATTCCACCAGAGAGGCCCCAGGGAAGACCCAGGACACGCTGGACAGACTACATCTCTCGGCTGGCCTGGGAACGTCTCGGGATCCCTCCGGATGAGCTGGTGAATGTGGCCGGGGAGAGGGAAGTCTGGGTTTCCCTACTTAGGCAGCTGCCCCCGCGACCCGACTCCGGATAAGTGGCAGACAATGGATGAATGGATTGACCTGTCGACATTCTGAATTATGAATCCAACATTGGGTGTGGTGAAAATACTTTATAACACTTTGTTAGTCACTGTGAGGCAGAAGAATCAGGTTGGCTGCGTTTAGTTTTACTCTTCCCCAAATGGAACGCTGCATCTAGCCTACGTGGTAACTGGACTCCAGTTTGTTCTGTTTCTCTTACTTTCTGAAACTACCATGTACATTAAACACCTGAGTCTGGGAGAACTCACAACCCTGTAACTTTATATTAGGTTCAAGAAACACATTCCTAGCAGGTGGTTATATGTCACAACAAATTTCCCATCAACAGTCACATTGCAGCTGAAAACATGACATGGATTTTAAGGAGCTGTTAGCTAGTTACCTGCCATTTAAAATGCCCATTCAAACTTTTCTGTTTTTTAGTGGAGCAAATTATGATACTTGATGAACTTCCAGGTGACAAACTCAATTCAACAGATTAAATGTACATTAGTAACTTCTGTAACTCTGTATTGTGCTTTAACTTGTCAAAAATAAATACTGTTCAATAACACGGACACCAGCAACTTGGCTATTTTATAGCTTTGTTTGAAATTTTAAAATAAACATTTTAGTCATGACAGAGCCTTTAAAACTTGTCAGGCACAACACTGAAAGTAGTGTACAGAAGCTGAAATAGACCTTCATGCATTGCATCCTGAAACAAGGAACTAAAGGGGCTTGCTAATGCTAGCTAGTACTAATGTTAGCCAGTGCCAATGCTAGCTAGTTGTGCTGCACTAATGATAACAGCAACTAATACTAACATTTGCAGGTCATTACTGTGATTTTTGTGACCTACTGAGATGCTTGCTGAGCAAATAATTCCCCTCAGATCTCTGACCATGACGTAGTTATAGTAGTCAGATTTTAATCCTGGATTTAAGAATAATTATTGAAATATATTCAGGAATCATATGTGAAACTTTAGTTATTACGTCTTAAAAAGAAACATTGAGGTGGAAGTTTTGGCTCGCTATTTTTTTTTTTTTTTTTTTAAGCAGCAATGTTTTTGTTTTCACATAAAAACATATTTTAGAGGATAATGGGTGATGGGTCCTTTTAAGGACCTGAGGTGTCCTACAGTCCTTCAGAAGCGATTTCTGAGCTCTCATGTGTTCATCAGTGGTGAATAAATGTGGTTTGTACATGAACACTCGGAGCTGGATGAATTCCGTCCTTTGTGTCTGCATCGGTGACTTCAGTTGTTCGTCAGCCTGTTTACACGCGTGTGTGGTTTATTGAAGAGTGTGCCATACACTTGATGTTCAGGAACACTCTCCTGTTTTATTGATGTATCTTGAGCTTGTCTCCTGAGGTCGTCTGCAGGAAGCCTCCTCTTTTATTTCATCTGTATCAAACAAACTAATTTAATTTTTAATTCCTTAAAAGTTATGATTCTATTCAATTCTATATCTATTCTCATTCATTCAGTGCATGCATGATGCATTCAGTCTCCTTTCACTGACTTTATCAGCTTTGAGACTGACCTTCGGCTGGGGACCAGTTAAATAAAACTGTTTTTCTCTGATGAGAGTCCTCTCCTGACTCTTCGTGGGTCAGAAGACTGCTCTCAACTTGCAAGTAATTCTGTATTCAATAATTCTCCTGTAATAAACTTTATATATTTTTACTAATTCCAGACTCTTGGTCTTGTCCCCCGGTACCTCTCTCTGCCTCTACCATTTGTCCCCAGAGGATTACACCTGCTGTAAGTAAACTAAATGCTACCATGCTACCAGCTAGCCATCATGCTAACAGCTAGCCACCAGCTGTTCAGGGAGAGATACTTTTTGATATTCTGAGTGCATAACAGCGTTATCATTGCAAGCACAATGTGTTTTTTGTTTGTTTTTTTTGGCCACACAGCAAGGAGTGAAGTGAAGTAAATGACAAGAATATAAAAAGTAAAATAACCTGTCTTAAAGCAGTGACAGTTGTGCTCACATTTTTATTAAAGACTTTTAGAAAAGACCAGTAAATTTAAGGTCAAGGTGGTCCTGAAGCACATCAGTCTGAGCCGTTAGCGCTGTTAGCTGCCTGTCAGCAGCTCTGGCAGCTGCAGGATAAGCTGCTGGAAGTTGCTGCATCCGCATCAGCATCAGTTTGACAGCAGCATCAGCATTAGCAGCAGTAGCAAAATCGGCTTTAGAACCATCAGCAGCATCAGCTTCAGCAGCATCAGCAGTAGAAGCAGCAGCAGAAGCATCATCATCAGCAGCATCATCATCAGCAGCAGTAGCAGCGGCATCAGCACCTGCATCAGCAGCTGCATCAGCAACATCAGCACCATCAGCAGCAGCAGAAAAAGCAGTAACATCATCAGCAGCATCAGAAACAGCAGCAGCAGCAGCATCAGCTTCAGCAGCAGTATCAGCATCAGAAGCATCATCATCATCAGCAGCAGCAGCAGCAGTAGCAACAGCAGCAGAAACATTATCAGCTGTGTTCAGAGCACGCGATGATCGCCTATGTTTCATCACCAGGCTGAAAATGAAACGTACAAAGCTGATGCTGGATGGTCCTGTGCTGGCTTACCATCAGATATTAACGTCTTATAATGAAAATTGTGGACAACAAAATTTAAAAAGTTAAAATTGTCATGGTGAGTTGTGGACTCCTAATTTAAAAAAGTACACATAATAAAATTAAAGTAAAAAACAGAAAATCTTGACTAAATAATTTCTTTTTATATAATTAAATTAATTATTCCATTTAGCTCTTCTTTTAGGTCGTCTTTTCATCAATTTTCACCTCTCTCACAACATACTTGTACTCTTATATGCAAATTAGGTAATGACCTCATTTAGCAACCAGAAGCCTGAGGAGTTGGCAGCAGTGTAGAAAACCAGTAAGTATGGTTCTACATAACAAAAAACTAAATCTGGTTTTAACCTGGCTTTGAGCCCTTTTTTATTCACAAAATCCCATTTTTTTTAAGAAATGAAAGAAAAAAAAAAGACAAATTTTATCAACACTACAGGTGGGTTTCATCACAATTAAGTAAAATTGTTTACTGCTCAAAAACCCATTTTATGTGCTCTAGCCTTTAAAATAAAGTATATTTAACAAGGACCGTCACTAATCATTTTAGGTTCTGTCTGAAAGCAAATACGCAAAGTTTGTGAAAGCAGTGAGGTAAGTGAAACATGACCATGTAATTGTGGCTTGTGTTTTTTAACTGTGTGCACTATGAATACATGAAAACAGCCTGGTTATTTAAGGATGCTCTGATTAACAGGCCAGCAATCAATAAAAAAAAATTCACAGTTTGATTGGTGTTCTTTCTGCTGGTCGATCAGATCGTTTCAGAACAGAGAGCAGAGAACAACAGGGCATGTTCTAGTTCTTTAAAAAGTAATCTCACATTATTGGGCAAATATTCAGGTTGGCTGGCACACTTATGAGCGTTATAGACGAATATGAGTTTTCATGATGATGTCGGCATAAAATTCACAACAAGTAGAAATTAAATCTCATCCAGTAGAAATTGGGTTTGTGCTACTGAAAGGAAGCTGGTCTATATGTGTTCCATGGTATGTGCATGAAATATATATATATATATAATATATAAAGGGAACGCTTAAACAACACAACGTAACTCCAAGTCAGTCACACTTGTGTGAAATCAAACTGTCCACTTAGGAAGTAACACTGACTGAAATCAGTTCCACATGCTGCTGTGTAAATGAAACAGACAACAGGTGGAAATTATCAGCAGTTAGCAAATCACCCCCAATAAAGGAGGTTCTCAGGTGGTGACTACAGACCACGTCTCACTTCCTGCTTTCTGGCTGATGTTTTGGTGACTTTTAAATGCTGGTGGTGCTTTCACTCTAGTGGTAGCATGAGACGGAGTCTACAACCCACACAAGTGGCTCAGGTAGTGCAGCTCATCCAGGATGGCTCATCAATGTGAGCTGTGGCCAGAAGGTTTGCTGTGTCTGTCAGCGTCGTGTCCAGAGCATGGAGGTGCTACCAGGAGACAGGCCAGTCCATCAGGAGACGTGGAGGAGGCCGTAGGAGGCAACAACCCAGCAGCAGGACGCTACCTCCACCTTTGTACAAGGAGGAACAGGAGGAGCACTGCCAGAGCCCTGCATGACCTCCAGCAGGCCACAGATGTGCATGTGTAGCTCAAACGGTCAGAAACAGACTCCATGAGGGAGGTATGAGGGCCGACGTCCACAGGTGGGGGTTGTGTTTACAGACCAACACCATGCAGGACGTTTGGCTTTTACCAGAGAAAACACCAAGATTGGTAACTTGGCCACTGGCACCCTGTGTTCTTCACAGATGAAAGCAGGTTCACACTGAGCACATGAGACAGACATGACAGAGTCTGGAGACGCCGTGGAGAACGTTCTGCTGCCTGCAACGTCCTCCAGTATGACCAGTTTGGCAGTGGGTCAGTAATGGTGGGGGGTGGCATTTCTTTGGGGGGCCACACAGCCCTTCATGTGCTCGCCAGAGGTAGCCTGACTGCCATTAGGTACCGAGATGAGATCCTCAGACCCCTTGTGAGACCACATGCTGGTGTGGTTGGTCCTGGGTTCCTCGTAATGCAAGACCATGCTAGACCTTTGATGCTATGGACTGGCCGCCGGTTCCCCAGACCTGAATCCAGCTGAGCACATCTGGGACATCATGCCTCGCTCCATCCACCAGCAGTTCCTGGCATTGATATCTGGAATCTTGGGCTTTCTCCTCTCACTGTGCCAAAGTCTTCCTCAAACAGAAACCTGACACGGTTCATTTTGGATCACTTTGCCCTGTTTATGGTTTAAAATGACCAGAATCCGGTTTTTGAGAATAATGGATTCAGTGGAAGGAGGGCCAGCTGTAAGTTGTTGCCTTTGTTTTTGTGTGCAAGTTTTTCTTTCTTTTTTTTTTTTAACATTAATTTAATCATTTTGGACAAATCTCTCTTAATTCGTCTAATTTTCTTCTTAAACCCACTTTTGTGTTGGTTCTGACCCAATCTGCTGCAGGACTGTTGCTCTGGTTAGTGAAACCTCTACAATCACCAGAAACCAACATCCAGGTTCTTTTTTACAACTTTATTTCCTTCATTAATCCTCTGAAATGTAATTTAAGAGTGCAGCATAAACAGGTTCATTAGAAAGTGAGGAAGGTGATTCCTAATATCATCCTAGTCCTGGGCGGAAACAGAAAGGAAATTATGCATGCAGCCGGGATTTAGCTGGGTTAGGGTTAGGAGACTGCTTCCGGTACCAAATCTGATTTATTTTCTTCTTTTCTGAAGTGTCCAGGTGTTTAAAAAAAAAAAACTGTAAATGTTTGTTTGTTAAATTGTTGTTCATGTAACTGGTTAGTGCTCCATGCTTGAAGAGCACATTTTAACCATCTCTGAATTCTTTAAAGTACTGGAGACCTCTTCAGCACTAAGCTAACAATGGTTGGTCAGGCACATCTGGATGCTGGGAAACATCTGTATCAGCAATTGATTGCTGCTGTAGATGAAAGAGCTCACCGCTCACTCTGATTGGTTGTTGAATGTAGCGAACTGATGCACTGCAATGCGGTGAGGACGACAAAGCTGACGGCTAACTGTCAGACAGGCAGGTTTTCATTTTTATTTCTCCAGCACAAGCAACGTGGCCGCAGTCAGCACCTGATGATCTGGACTTGTTGGGCCCACATCTGAGATTAGAGGAAAACACTAAACGCTGCTATGTTTACTCCTTCTGTGTTCTACAGCCTCCCTCCGACCTGGTGAAGGTTTTACTCGGGCACAGATTACTTATTATTCAGAACTGAACAAACTGTTGGATCCGTGTAACTTGAGTCAGATGTGCTGGAGAAGAAAAACCTGCAGGACTGGGGCCTTCAGGACCAGACTCTGAATTCCCTGCTCTACTGGATCTCAGTAGCAGACGCTTTTATCCAAAGCAACTTACATTTGAGAGTAAGAACAACACAAGCACACATCACATCCAGATGGGATCCAGGTCAGACTCGGCCCACTTATGGCCCACATCCATCTCTGATCCCGCCCAGAGTTGACCAAAGATCTGTCCCAGATCCGCATTACAGATCTGGGCCGGTCTCCTTTGGCACAATGGGCCAATACTGGTACAGATCTGTTTTCCAAATCCGGACAGATCTGGCCTGCAACTGGGGCTAAATCACAACTTAAGGATCCACATCTGGCCCAGAGCTGGTTCAGTTCCAGCCCTGATTTGGAAAAATGAATCTGCACCGGTACTGGTTTGTTGACCCAGATCTGTAATGCGGATCTGGGACAGATCTTTAGTGGGCTCCAGGCCAAATGATTTTTGCTGTCTGGGTGTTTAAACCAGTTAACTGGTAGCTAGCCTGGTCCGGGTTTAGCTTCTCCAGGTCCGGATCTGTCCGTCTATCTGTTAGCAGCAGCACTATAAAAGTTTTGGATGGATTAGGATGAAATGTTCAAGAAGTCTCAAATGGAATAAAGGAAGAAGTGATGAGATTTTGGGGTCCAGGAATCTTTAAAGGGTTCTTTACCGAGATGACAGAGATCATTGTACGTTACAGCTTCTAACTCAGATAATGTCCACAGTCCCTGGCATTAAATAAATAAATAAGACTAAATGTTAACAGAGGTTCTGGACCAGAGCCCCTTGATACTGCTACTGGTCCAGGTCCAGGTCCAGGTCCAGGTCCTGGTTCTGGTTCCTGATCACCTCAGGACAGAAAGCTAAGGGGGATTATCTCGGGACAAAAATCCAGAATGATTAATGAATGAAACATAACACTCGTGCCCGCGCTCTACTCCGACGGCTGCGCGCCTCCTTTCCTCTCCTCTGCCCGGGAACGCGCGGGACTCTGGGAGCGAGCGTCACAGATCCAAGGACAGAGCGGCTCACGAGCATCAGGTCACCTGGAGCTCCTCGAGCATCACAAGCTTGAACAGAGACACATCCAAGAACCAGATTCGTACGGTCCTGCAGTCCAGAACCGGACTAGAAAGAAGATTCTCTGGTTCGGCTGACCTGATGGAGCCGCGCTGAATCAACAGGACGAAGCGACACCGGGTCCGCTGGTGCGGCTCCGAACCCTGACAGAACACCACGTCTAATCCATTCGGGACACCACCGGAACCGGGACCTCATTGATCTCTGATGTCAGAGAACTATACGAAACCGGACCCTTCAAGGTCTCTTTCATTCAGGAAAATCTAAAAAAAAAAAAAAAAGATAGAAAGTCCGACAGACCCGCGGCACCGAACCGGAATCAGAGCAGCGAGGACCAGCTCCAGCAGCGAGCGCGAGGACGGGAACCGAGCCGGAGGATCAACAGCAGACCAGGAACCTGACCCAGACCCCGCTGTGACTCAGAACCAGAACCTGCAGCTCAGTAAGTAAGTACGTCTGAATCCAACAGAACCAGATTCTGTCTGATCAGAACCTGCAGAACCGAACCGCCCTAGGGTTTGAAACACACCCTGAACAGCGGGTCACTGTGATCAGTGACCAAGTGATCAGGGAGGGCTCCAGGAAATAAATACTGGGGTGGCCAGAAGTTGGGGGGGGGGGGGGGGGGGGGCTTCAGTGCCAGAAAAAAGAAAAAGAAAAAAAAAACTATTATAGAAGAAATAAGAATAAAAACTCATTCATATAAGATGAGTGATAAGAAAAACCATTAACCTTTAAACCTCCAGCAGATCTCCATGTGCTCCATCTCCTCCACCACCAGGAGCGGTGGTGTGTAGCTCTGTGGGGTAAATGTGATGGATAGCTACCCTTTATCTACGGAGGTTTTCCAGCATTTCTATCTGTCCAGGAGGTTTACAATCCAGCCACTAAATGTAATTTTATTCAGAGACTCTATCTGGTAAATCCACAATGATCCATGATAACAGCTTTATTTATCACATTTCATCATAAAAACATCACCATCACTACTATGTTGCTAAGAGACCTCTATTTAGACCTGGACATGATGATGAAGCCACTTCCTGTCAGACTTTCCACCAATCAGAGAGCTTAGATTGACGGTAACGTCCAATCAGGAGCAGCCAAAGATCAACCAGTGAGCAGAAAGTTCTATGTGTGTGTGAAAAGAAGAAAAATAATGCTCCTCTATGGCTGGAATAAAGCCAAGAAGACGTTTCTGATGCACGGTGGCGCCACAAAGCAGCTGCTACAGACTGGTTAATACTGGGATTCAAAGCTGTTACAGACTGGTTTATACTGGGATTAAAAGCTGTTACAGACTGGTTTATACTAGGATTAAAAGCTGCTACAGACTGGTTTATACTGGGATTAAAAGCTGCTACAGACTGGTTTATACTGGGATTAAAAGCTGCTACACACTGGTTTATACTGGGATTAAAAGCTGCTACAGACTGGTTTATACTGGGATTAAAAGCTGCTACACACTGGTTTATACTGGGATTAAAAGATGCTACAGACTGGTTTATACTGGGATTAAAAGCTGCTACAGACTGGTTTATACTGGGATTAAAAGCTGCTACAGACTGGTTAATACTGGGATTATAAACTGCTACAGACTGGTTTATACTGGGATTAAAAGCTGCTACAGACTGGTTTATACTGGGATTAAAAGCTGCTACACACTGGTTTATACTGGGATTAAAAGCTGCTACAGACTGGTTTATACTGGGATTAAAAGCTGCTACAGACTGGTTTATACTGGGATTAAAAACTGCTACAGACTGGTTTATACTGGGATTAAAAGCTGCTACAGACTGGTTTATACTGGGATTAAAAACTGCTACAGACTGGTTTATACTGGGATTAAAAGCTGCTACAGACTGGTTTATACTGGGATTAAAAACTGCTACAGACTGGTTTATACTGGGATTAAAAACTGCTACAGACTGGTTTATACTGGGATTAAAAGCTGCTACAGACTGGTTTATACTGGGATTAAAAGCTGCTACAGACTGGTTTATACTTGGATTAAAAGCTGCTACAGACTGGTTTATACTGGGATTAAATGCTGCTACAGACTGGTTTACACTGGGATTAAAAGTTGTTACAGACTGGTTTATACTGGGATTAAAAGCTGCTACAGACTGGTTTATACTGGGATTAAAAGCTGTTACAGACTGGTTTATACTGGGATTAAAAGCTGCTACAGACTGGTTTATACTGGGATTAAAAGCTGCTACAGACTGGTTTATACTGGGATTAAAAGCTGTTATAGACTGGTTTATACTGGGATTAAAAGCTGCTACAGACTGGTTTATACTGGGATTAAAAGCTGTTACAGACTGGTTTATACTGGGATTAAAAGCTGCTACAGACTGGTTTATACTGGGATTAAAAGTTGCTACAGACTGGTTTATACTGGGATTAAAAGCTGTTACAGACTGGTTTATACTGGGATTAAAAGCTGCTACAGACTGGTTTATACTGGGATCAAAAGCTGCTACACGCTGGTTTATACTGGGATTAAAAACTGCTACAGACTGCTTTATACTGGGATTAAAAGGTGTTACAGACTGGTTTATACTGGCATTAAAAACTGCTACAGACTGATTTATAGTGGGATTAAAAGCTGCTACAGACTGGTTTATACTGGGATTAAAAACTGCTACAGACTGGTTTATACTGGGATTAAAAGCTGTTACAGACTGGTTTATACTGGGATTAAAAACTGCTACAGACTGGTTTATAGTGGGATTAAACGCTGTTATAGACTGGTTTATACTGGGATTAAAAGCTGCTACAGACTGGTTTATACTGGGATCAAAAGCTGCTACAGACTGGTTTATACTGGGATTAAAAACTGCTACAGACAGGTTTATACTGGGATTAAAAGCTGCTACAGACTGGTTTATACTGGGGTTAAAAGCTGCTACAGACTGGTTTATACTGGGATTAAAAGCTGTTACAGACTGGTTTATACTGGGATTAAAAACTGCTACAGACTGGTTTATACTGGGATTAAAAACTGCTACAGACTGGTTTATACTGGGATTAAAAACTGCTACAGACTGGTTAATACTGGGATTAAAAGCTGCTACAGACTGGTTTATACTGGGATTAAAAGCTGCTACACACTGGTTTATACTGGGATTAAAAGCTGCTACACACTGGTTTATACTGGGATTAAAAGCTGCTACAGACTGGTTTATACTGGGATTATAAGCTGTTACAGACTGGTTTATACTGGGATTAAAAGCTGCTACAGACTGGTTTATACTGGGATTAAAAGCTGCTACCGACTGATTCATACTGGGATTAACAGCTGCTACAGACTGGTTTATACTGGGATTAAAAACTGCTACAGACTGGTTTATACTGGGATCAAAAGCTGCTACAGATTGGTTTATACTGGGATTAAAAACTGCTACAGACTGGTTTATACTGGGATTAAAAGCTGCTACACTGGTTTATACTGGGATTAAAAGCTGTTACAGACTGGTTTATACTGGGATTAAAAGCTGCCACAGACTGGTTTATACTGGGATTAAAAGCTGCTACCAACTGGTTTATACTTGGATTAAAAGCTGCTACAGACTGGTTTATACTGGGATTAAAAGCTGCTACAGACTGGTTTATACTGGGATTAAAAACTGCTACAGACTGGTTTATAGTGGTATTAAACGCTGTTACAGACTGGTTTATACTGGGGTTAAAAGCTGCTACAGACTGGTTTATACTGGGAATAAAAGCTGCTACAGACTGGTTTATACTGGGATCAAAAGCTGCTACACACTGGTTTATACTGGGATTAAAAACTGCTACAGACTGGTTTATACTGGGATTAAAATTTGTTACAGACTGGTTTATACTGGGATTAAAAACTGCTACAGACTGGTTTATACTGAAATTAAAAGCTGCTACAGACTGGTTTATACTGGGATTAAAAGCTGCTACAGACTGGTTTATACTGGGATTAAAAGCTGTTACAGACAGGTTTATACTGGGATTAAAAACTGCTACAGACTGGTTTATACTGGTATTAAAAACTGCTACAGACTGGTTTATACTGGGATTAAAAGCTGCTACACACTGGTTTATACTGGGATTAAAAGCTGCTACAGACTGGTTTATACTGGGATTAAAAACTGCTACAGACTGGTTTATACTGGGATTAAAAGCTGCTACACACTGGTTTATACTGGGATTAAAAGCTGCTACAGACTGGTTTATACTGGGATTAAAAGCTTCTACAGACTGGTTTATACTGGGATTAAAAGCTGCTACAGACTGGTTTATACTGGGATTAAACGCTGCTACAGACTGGTTTATACTGGGATTAAAAGCTGCTACAGACTAGATTATACTGGGATTAAAAGCTGCTACAGACTGGTTTATACTGGGATTAAAAGCTGCTACACACAGGTTTATAATGGGATTAAAAGCTGCTACAGACTGGTTTATACTAGGATTAAAACTGCTACAGACTGGTTTATACTGGGATTAAAAGCTGCTACAGACTGGTTTATACTGGGATTAAAAGCTGCTACAGACTGGTTTATACTGGGATTAAAAACTGCTACAGACTGGTTTATACTGGGATTAAAAACTGCTACAGACTGGTTTATACTGGGATTAAAAGGTGCTACAGACTGGTTTATACTGGGATTAAAAGCTGCTACAGACTGGTTTATACTTGGATTAAAAGCTGCTACAGACTGGTTTATACTGGGATTAAAAGCTGTTACAGACTGGTTTATACTGGGATTAAAAGCTGCTACAGACTGGTTTATACTGGGATTAAAAGCTGCTACAGACTGGTTTATACTGGGATTAAAAGCTGCTACAGACTGGTTTATACTGGGATTAAAAGTTGCTACAGACTGGTTTATACTTGGATTAAAAGCTGTTACAGACTGGTTTATACTGGGATTAAAAGCTGCTACAGACTGGTTTATACTGGGATCAAAAGCTGCTACACGCTGGTTTATACTGGGATTAAAAACGGCTACAGACTGCTTTATACTGGGATTAAAAGGTGTTACAGACTGGTTTATACTGGGATTAAAAACTGCTACAGACTGGTTTATAGTGGGATTAAAAGCTGCTACAGACTGGTTTATACTGGGATTAAAAGCTGCTACAGACTGGTTTATACTGGGATTAAAAGCTGTTACAGACTGGTTTATACTGGGATTAAAAACTGCTACAGACTGGTTTATAGTGGGATTAAACGCTGTTATAGACTGGTTTAGACTGGGGTTAAAAGCTGCTACAGACTGGTTTATACTGGGATTAAAAGCTGTTACAGACTGGTTTATACTGGGATTAAAAACTGCTACAGACTGGTTTATACTGGGATTAAAAGCTGCCACAGACTGGTTTATACTGGGATTAAAAGCTGCTACCAACTGGTTTATACTTGGATTAAAAGCTGCTACAGACTGGTTTATACTGGGATTAAAAGCTGCTACAGACTGGTTTATACTGGATTAAAAACTGCTACAGACTGGTTTATAGTGGTATTAAAACTGCTGTACAGACTGGTTTATACTGGGGTTAAAAGCTGCTACAGACTGGTTTATACTGGGAATAAAAGCTGCTATAGACTGGTTTATACTGGGATCAAAAGCTGCTACACACTGGTTTATACTGGGATTAAAAACTGCTACAGACTGGTTTATACTGGGATTAAAATTTGTTACAGACTGGTTTATACTGGGATTAAAAACTGCTACAGACTGGTTTATACTGAAATTAAAAGCTGCTACAGACTGGTTTATACTGGGATTAAAAGCTGCTACAGACTGGTTTATACTGGGATTAAAAGCTGTTACAGACAGGTTTATACTGGGATTAAAAACTGCTACAGACTGGTTTATACTGGTATTAAAAACTGCTACAGACTGGTTTATACTGGGATTAAAAGCTGCTACACACTGGTTTATACTGGGATTAAAAACTGCTACAGACTGGTTTATACTGGGATTAAAACTGCTACAGACTGGTTTATACTGGGATTAAAAGCTGCTACACACTGGTTTATACTGGGATTAAAAGCTGCTACAGACTGGTTTATACTTGGATTAAAAGCTTCTACAGACTGGTTTATACTGGGATTAAAAGCTG